>NC_047572.1:31868006-32168006 GCF_011004845.1 Esox lucius | reverse complement strand
ACCTGGCTTTTAGGGGATACGAAACAAAACACACGTCTTTCTGAGTTTCATTACTCAAAGAGTGATTACAGTTGAATATGTTGAGTTTTTTTCAACTGTTGTTGAACATAGCTTCCTTTGTTATTCATGTCACTTCCGGTGTTTTTAGATTCGTAATGAGTCACGCCTTCTAACCTCGTCCAATCAGACGTCTCTGAAAAATCACTCCATCACAGTGGCAAAAAAAAGCCTGACAAATGCAAGAACTCCCACTTGACCATGCCCATTATAATTAATTAATGTGTCCTGGAACATGGTGTGTTTTCCCCCAGACATAGACAGACAACTGATGAGCTAACAGAACTGTCATGTGCCAGCGCATGTGCGCATGCAACCTCCACCCTGAGCGCCAGAGAATGCTACTCAGTGGATGAATGTACATTGTGTTCCCAGAACAGGGAAGCTGTTCAGGATTTTTGGAACACCTCATTAATAAAAAGCCCAGACGAATCCGATTAAATTTACTGTTGATAGGCCCACCCCTATTATTATTATTATTTTTTTATGTGTGAATTTTGATCCTTAATGTAGAACAGAATATTATAAATGATCTTTCCATATCATGTTTATTAACTATGACAACTAATATTCGGTTAGATGTTTTTAGTGTGTTACTTAGAGATGTGTTTCACAATCAAGCCTAGTACAAACATTTCTGAAAATACCTTGAAAATCCTGAGGAAAAAAAAAAGTATGACAAATTCAGTGAACACTTGACGTTTTAGTGATTTGCCAGACGCTCCTATCCGGAGCAACTTGTGGTAGTGAGTTCAAGGGTTTTAAATCAAACAACCTCGGGGCGACGTTGCGCCGTGCTCTACCAACAGGGCCACAAGGAAGGTGTTGTTGAAGGTGTTGGTTTTGTTCTCGGCTTCCTAGGATTGTTCATCTCCACATGGATGAGCTGGGCTACATTTCCCAGTGGAGGGCCATTTTTGCCGGTGGTCTGGCTGGCATAAGCGCTGCGTTGGCCACCTACCCACTGGAGGTGGCGGAGACTCGGCTAACAGTGCAGAACCGCAGGGAGCCCGTCTACAAAGGGGTGGTCCACACACTCGCCAAGATATACAAGACCGAAGGCCTTCGAGCACTCTACCGGGGTTTCTCTCTCACTGTCCTAGGTATGTACACACACACACACACATACACACACACGCCTGTCACAAAAAGGGACATTCATGAAAAGAAACGGCTACAACTTGTTCAGTTGTTTGCTTAGAGGGGGAACACCTGAGCTTTAGTTATTGTTTGAACTGTGGAACAACCCAACAGGAGATTTTCATGATGAAGAGTGGTTTGACGTGGCATTGTTGGCATTGCTAGTAACTGTGGATATATCTTTTGCTACAGGTGCATTTCCTTTCTCTATCGGCTGCTATGCAGTCTACATCAACTTGGATACGTTATGGAGGGAGCCACAGTTCCGGTTCAGTCCCCTACAGAACTTCATCAATGGCTGCATAGCTGCAGCTGTGGCCCAAACCCTCTCCTACCCCTTTGAGACTGTGAAAAGGAAAATGCAGGTATGTTCACTCAACTCATTAGGCCCTTTTATAACACTTTGTTCAGCTTGAGTCCAGGACTTTAATTAGACTCCCGGTTTTCATGACTTGTGGCTCCACTTGCACTCTGCCATTGTCGACTCTGACTCATACTCACCTTCTCATGATTGTATTTGCCCTTGGGGCCCATGACTAGCAGGATATTAGCTGGGCAGGGCAACAACTGTTCTGTTCCCTCACTTCTGTGTCTAGTCACCTGTGCTCGAGCCGAGACACACGTCCCTATGGCTAAGTCAAAGCCCGGTGCTCGGTCCCCAGGGGAGGTTTGAAAACCACCTGACTGAAACACTGCTTTAATCAGATGCAGCCAGACTGTCAATACCCCATCTGTCCATAGGGTGGCTCAGTGTAGTAGTAGTATTTTTCCCCCGCAGTTGGAGGAGGTTCTCTTCTGCAGTATTCAACCAATCCGGTAAATGTGGAGGAGTGTCGTATTAACTTACCAAAGCAGAAGTCTTATCACAGGCTTTCTCTGTCCTTTTCCCTGAAAACTGGAAGTGCTGCTTGTCGGGGACTCATGGGTACAGTGAATCTGTAGTAAAACACTGGTCCTTACATAACAAAACACGTGCCGTTTTTGAAGTAGCCTACGAGTTGATCGGTTTTCTACTTTCTAAACAGACTCTTAACACGGGTCACTCTGAGTTTAGACCAGAGCTATTTCGGTATCAGCAGGCACATTAGATTCATTCATTAAGGGCTTGATGACTAGCTGAGAAGTCTAATCAGGTGTGCTGTTTTCCGGAATAGATCAAATACATGTTGTGATTGGCGGTCTCTGAGAAGGTGGAATATCTATGGTTTACACAAATATCTCTCATTTTATACTTTATAAACCACCCAAAACCCAACCACAGTGCTTTACATTTCCTATACATTGGGCTGACGTATATATTAATGAGGCCCCTTGCGTGTCCTTTCTAAGCGTGAGAGGACTTATTATTAGTGATCACAAGGTTTTGCGGCAGCTGAGAATGTCAACACTGTTTGCCTGGTTTTCTCTGTTTATCTAAATATAACTTCCTGCTGTCACACAGTGGCAAACACCAGCTCCTATTGAGAAGTCCGTAAAGCGATACCTGGTCTGTAATATGGTTTGTCGGCTTTCAGACGCGCAGAATCGACCAAAACATTTATTCAAATCAATCCAAGGCTGCATTCACCCTTTATAATCTTGGTACATTTTGTATGTATGTCGTTCAGCTGTTTATGGCAAAACAAGGAGGATCAATTAGAAGCACGTGAACCCTCATGCGAGAGTGTTTAGGGAAGCCTGCTGAAGGGATGGACATGCGTATTTCCTGGTTCACTCGAGCCGGGATAGAATTTCCTACTCAAACTCATCCTTTGATTCTCTCTTGGATTGAAGCATACTCTGACATGAGAATGTGTCTGGCTCCGAGTTAAGCGGTTAATGCTTTACAAAATGATACCTCACCCACGTTTGCTTAGTTCAGTTGTTTTCAGCTGCTATATTGTCATTGTTCAATGAACAGCTATTATGAAGAGATTTATGTGAGTTCTGCAATCAGGATATAGATAATCAAGTGCGTGACATTGACACCAGGGTCAACATTTATCCAGAATAACTTACAGTGGATATAAAAAGTCTACACACCCCTGTTAACATGCCAGGTTCTTGTGATGTAAAAGAACAAGACATAGATAAATCATGTAAGAACTTTTTCCACCTTCAATGTGACCTATAACGTGAACAATTCAATTGAAAAACAAACTGAAATCTGTGATGGGGAATAATAAAAAATAAACTCACAATAACTTGGTTGCATACGTGTGCACACCCTTAAACTAATTCTTTGTTGAAGCACCTTTTGATTTTATTACAGCACTCAGTCTATTTGCACGGTACATTTTGACGTGGCAATATTTGCCCACTCTTTTTTTGCAAAAGCGCTGAAAGTCTGTCAGATTGCGAGGACATCTCCTGAGCACAGCCCTCTTCAGATCACCCACACATGTTCAATTGGATTCAGGTCTGGGCTCTGGCTGGGCCATTCCAAACGTTAATCTTCTTCTAGTGAAGCAATGCTTTTGTGGATTTGGATGTGTCCTTTGGGTCATTGTCGTGCTGAAAGGTGAACTTCCTCTTCATCTTCAGCTTTCAAACGGATGCCTGAAGGTTTTGTGCCAAAATTGCCTGGTATTTGGAACGGTTTATAATTCCATCCACCCTGACTGAGGCCCGGTTCCAGCTGAAGAAAAACAGCCCCAAAGCATTATGCTGCCACCACCATGCTTCACTGTGTGTATGGTGTTCTTTGGGTGATTTGCAGTGTTGTTTTTGCGCCAAACATACCTTTTGGAGTCATGGCCAAAAAGTTCAACCTTGGTTTCATCAGACCATAACACATTTTCTCATGACAGGGTGTGTAGACTTTTTATATCTACTGTATATAAGCAATTTGGATTAAACACCTAGCTCTTGGGCACAACAAAAATTGGATCAGGGGATTTGAACCAACAACCTTTTAGTTACACTCTAAACCACTAGGCAATCCACTGCTCATTATTCCATTTCATATGGATCACATATGTTGAAGTTTATCGTAAATAATAATAATACATTAATAATGGTTTATACATTTTTTGTACTGTTGCTTTCCAGTCTCTCTCCTAGTTGCATTTACAACTGGAATCCAGTCATTACACAATCTGGTGTCATAACTAATCATGTATTTTCGTCCCACTCTCTCTTGCCAGGCTCAGAATCCTCGGCTGCCCCATTGCGGTGGGGTTGACGTCCACTTCACTGGGATGCTGGACTGCTTCAGGCAGGTGGTCAGAAACCAGGGTGTCCTCAGCCTGTGGAGTGGTCTCACAGCCAACATGGTCAAGGTAGGACCACCTACGGCATGTTTCCATATTGGTTACAGGCCGGACAATATCCTGTTACTGTACTGATTTATTGTGCAAGTATGTTATATATACAGTGAGGGAAACATTTCTTTGATCCCCTGCTGATTTTGTACATTTGCCTACTGACAAAGAAATTATCAGTCTATAATTTTAATGGTAGGTTTATTTGAACAGTGACAGACAGAATAACAACAAAAACATCCAGAAAGATGCTTGTCAATAATGTTATAAATTGATTTGCATTTTAATGAGTGAAATAAGTATCTGACCCCTCTGCAAAACATGACTTAGTACCTGGTGGCAAAACCCTTGTTGGCAATCACAGAGGTCAGACGTTTCTTGTAGTTGGCCACCAGGTTTGCACACATCTCAGGAGGGATTTTGTCCCACTCCTCTTTGCAGATCTTCTCCGAGTCATTAAGGTTTCGAGGCTGACGTTTGGCAACTCGAACCTTCAGCTCCCTCCACAGATTTCCTTTGGGATTTAGGTCTTGAGACTGGCTAGGCCACTCCAGGACCTTAATGTGCTTCTTCTTAAACCACTCCTTTGTTGCCATGGCTGTGTGTTTTGGGTCATTATCATGCTGGAAAATCCATCCATGAACCATTTTCAATGCCCTGGCCGAGGGAAGGAGGTTCTCACCCACGATTTGATGTTTCATGGCCCTGTCCATCATCCCTTTGATGCGGTGAAGTTGTCCTGTCCCCTTAGCAGAAAAACACCTCCAAAGCATAATGTTTCCACCTCCATGTTTGACGGTGGGGATGGTGTTCTTGCGGTCATAGGCAGCATTCCTCCTCCAAACATGGCGAGATGAGTTGATGCCAAAGAGCTCGATTTTGGTCTCATCTGACCACAACACCTTCACCCAGTTCTCCTCTGAATCATTCAGATGTTTATTGGCAAACTTCAGACGGGCCTGTACATGTGCTTTCTTGAGCTGGGTCCTTGCGGGCGCTGCAGGATTTCAGTCCATCATGGCGTAGTGTGTTACCAATTGTTTTCTTGGTGACTATGGTTCTAGTTGCCTTGATATCATTGACAAGATCCTCCTGTGTAGTTCTGGGCTGATTCCTCACTGTTCTCATGATCATTGTAACTCCACGAGGTGAGATCTTGCATGGAGCCCCAGACCGAGGGAGATTGACAATTCTTTTGTTTCTTTCATTTGTGAATAATCGCACCAGCTGTTGTCACCTTCTCACCAAGCTGCTTGGCGATGGTCTTGTAGCCCATTCCAGCCTTGTTTATTGAATGCTTCTGTGGACAGGTGTCTTTTATACAGGTGACAAGCTGAGAGTCTCCCTTTGAGTGTGCTCCTAATCTCAGCTCATTACCTGTAAAAAAGACACCTGGGAGCCAGAACTCTTTCTGATTGAGCGGGGATCAAATACTTATTTCACTCATTAAAATGCAAATACATTTATAACATTTTTGACATGCGTTTTTATTTTTTTTATTCTGTTTCTCACTGTTCAAATAAACCAACCATTAAAATTATAGACTGATCATTTCTTTTGTCAGTGGGCAAACGTACAAAATCAGCAGGGGATCAACAAAAAAGAAATCCCTCACTGTATTAGTGCTGTAATAGATAACGATATATCATCAGACCAGTACCATTTAATTTGATCTCAGTCAAACAGTTAAAGGATGGAGTCCTTGAATGAGGTGCTTTGTGGGTACATCGATGTTATGAGCTGTAACTGGAAAAACATGCCCTGCTCTCATCTTTCATCTGCAAATGGCTTTGAATGACGGCAGTGTAATTAAAAGTTGTTTGTTTTGTACAGACACTCAAAAAGCATTTGATCAACTGACCCAACGAACGTCTTCCCTGTTGGTTACTCCTCAGATTGTCCCGTACTTTGGCCTTCTCTTCACCTGCTTTGAGATGTGCAAGCAGGTCTGTCTGTACCGCAATGGTTACATTGTGTCTCCACTGAGCTATAAGTTGGCACCGGGTGTGGACCAGAGCATGAGGCCTACCGAGGTGGAAGAAGTTAAACGTTACCTGAAGAACAGGAGCTTTCCGTCGCGGCAGTGAAACTCTTGGTAAAACCGTTGGTAAAACTGTTGGAACAAAAATGCGTCTGGAATGCTGTTAGGGATGATGACAGTTTGCGTATGAATGTCTCTAATTATGTCCGGCGTGGTTGTTTGGATCCGATGCTCTGAAAACTACACAGTGGTTGAAGTCAGGTGTTTTAAAGCTTTGTGTTGCCGCATTTGCAAAAGTAAGGACGTTGTCAGATATTAATCAGGCTGTATCAAATTTCAGAGGTGCAATGCGATTGTATGACTTACACATTCATACCTTACCTCAGGGGTATTCAACTCTGGACCTCAAAGCCGGTTTCACTCCGTTCTTTTAATTGCCACCCTCTAACCCGGGACTTATTTAGATCTGGAATAACAGGTATGTGCAAGTAAAGACAACCAACAGGCTCTGGCCCTCGTAGGGTAAGGGCTGAATACCCCTGCTATAAGTTGGCACTGGGTGCCAACTTACATTTTTACTGTTCGTTCAGCAATACCTTATTCAGCGCAAAGTTATGGTCTTTTTTTTATGTTACCAGAGGAGTCACCAGACCAGTGCTTTTGGGGTTTTAGCCCCAGATTTTTTATGGTCAGCCCAGGTTGTTATACTAATGTGGTACTATAAGTATATATTACAGTATTATTACCTTTGTTATTTATATGATATACCTTTTATGGTATGGTTCTTACATGAAGGCCATGAACAGGAACAAAAAGCACAAACATGACTTGTATAAAGTGTAATTGTCTTACTAATGCAATGTAAGAAAAAATGTCAGTGTTTATTTTGTCCTAAGAAATTTAACAGATGCTATTTTTTCTCTTTAATTATAGGGCTTTTTAAAACCACTGTTTCAATAAGAAATATTCAACCATCAGGGACCCCCAGCCGTTCCATGTATTTGATTAATTCCCAAAATTGGGGAATATCTGATGGTCCCTGAGAAAAGGGTAGAATATTTGGTTTTAATGATGAATGTGGCTATGTGATTATTCAGCTATTAGTCATATGCTCACTTTTCTAACACATTTAGTATCATGTTGTATTTTGAATTTATCCAATTACTCAGATGTCACTGAGAATGAATGTCATAGTATGCTATAGTATACTGTAATACATTTCATTTGTACACAAATTACACACATTTGTTATTTGAGATTCAGACTATTTGTTCTGAATCTTTTGATGAGTTTTACTTGAACAGTAATTGTAATGGCTGATATTGACAGTCACTGATGTGTACTCAACATCATATAAAACCCAGGCTTCTCAACAAAGATTTCTTTTTAAATATTAAATGTATTTGTTTTATATGGCTATGTGAGACTAATGTACATTATGCACAATTAATTACCTTTGCCAAGCAATGAAATGTGCCTCCACTGAATATGGATTGACACTGTAAGCATAACAACAATGTTGTTTCTACTTACACAATGAAAATGAACGGACCAGTTTCTCGCTGTATTATAGTTGGCAAAGCGGCATTCAGGAGAACGTCTGATGGACATGTTGAATACCAAATCGGTGTTTGCATGTAGTTGTCTACCTTTGTGATATCTATTTTAAAGGTGCGGAACAGTGCACCCTACTGAGAATGCTCTAGTCTGGTGACTGTAACCTGATCTGCTATTTGTCCCAGTGACCCCATTCCAGCCAAACCCCTCACCTCTACCACCTTAACCAGTGGGCTGACAGGCTGCAAGATTTAATTTCCCCAAAATATGTAAGTTGTCGATTGGATGACTTGAAGAGCATCTTTCAAAAGAACGTTTGTTACAGTGTTTTCTAAATCTCTCTGTCATTTAATTGTAAAACTATCATACATTTGGGTCAGGGTCATTATAATAAAACATGAATTATAATTAAAGCCGACTTGATCGTGGTGTTCAATTGTGATTTCTTTTTCTTTTTTGAGACCCTGTGAGAAACTGCAATGGAAGTCAAGGACATTCTAACCTGGTAGTGATCGAGATGACCTTTTTCCTCCTATATCAAAGTACCCTCTCACAGCTGATGATTAACTCAACGTACCCAGGCGTTTCATCTGTTAGAAGCTGTCATTCACATGACCTTTGTCCAGAAAACTCAAACCAAAAAGTTTATTCAAAAGGCATAATCAAGGTTTAATGAGTGTCAATCATTCATTCACTGAGTCAATAACCTTTAGAATGACATAAAAAAACATTTTAAACGTTTCTTTCACATTTCTTTTTACATTTTTTTTACTTTTAACTTGATATTAAAACATTTAAGTTATAATATTGTTTTAAATGAAATAAATATTAATCACAGGTCATCAACAGCTGAGTTCACATTCACAAGACAGTGGGGAAAGTCATACAAAATCGGTCTCCGCCCACTAAAATCCCCGGGCCCACCAATAGCATTCCACCTTCAGCTCCCGTTTTGTCTCGCGAACACAGTGGTATTAAATCCGCTCTCATTTAGACGAATCGTCCATTTCGACTGAACCGGCATTCCCCAGCAGTCCTTTGGTTGAGCGGGAAGGTTTCCGTGTAACAACGTCCTCGATACTAACCGAAAATGAATGAGACCGTCATCTCGTTTGCCAAGGACTTCTTGGCTGGGGGTATTTCCGCTGCAATCTCCAAAACAGCTGTAGCCCCTATTGAAAGAATCAAGCTTCTTCTTCAGGTACGTTTGATTCCTTTTTTAGAAATGTAAAGTAGCCTATAAGTTTAGTCAACTCAGCCTCGAACGTTAGCCTGGTTAACGCCTTGACTTCTAGTTTCGCTTGCATGTCTCTTAAATCAGTGTTGCCTAGTTCGCTAACATGGTTTATGACATTGGTGCGACAAGGTTGCAATGCAAACTTTGAGTAACCTCCGTTTTCATCCGTTCTGTGAGATATCTTAAGACAACTTTGTTCTCCAGAACGCGGGTGTCGTCTTCAGGTATTTGGCAAACGCGAACTAGCCGGTTAGATAACTTCATTTTTCAATGGCTAACATGTTGGTAACCGTTTAAGATGATCTTAAGTCACTGCGTTATTTTGCACTCACTGTCAATTTAGTCATCCATGTATTTTTTTCACAAAGTTGGGCATTACCAGTAGTAATTGTGCCCTTGTCCATTGCATCAAATATGGCGCAGCTAGCAGTACTAGGCCTGATCGTTTGCCAAGGTCGCAACAAGGGGATGCGTCATCCGGTATGAGCGGAGGCCTAGCGATAACCAAGGTCTTCAGTGCAGAGAGGCGGGTCCTTATGTACTGTGACTGTAATATTGAGTAGCGAAATGATGGCTGTCTAACTAGGTTTTTAGCTAACAGTATCCACATACGCACAATATTGCCCATGTTTCATTGCTGTATGAAGCATAGGCAGGGGTGTTGGCTGCGTATTCTGACGTATTTGTTTAGATGGTAGTTAACTAGTTACTTTGCGAAGAACACTAGCAGAAGATTGCGCAACTATATAAGTTCACACGACATGTTTCTTCAGCCGTATACCGGTCCGTATTTTATTTTTTTATTGCTCATTGATTTCTCTTAACGGTTTGTTTTAAATATGGCATTCATTTTGGGGTTTTAACATGCATTTTTAATTACAGGTGCAACATGCCAGCAAACAGATCACTGTCGACAAGCAGTACAAGGGCATCATGGATTGCGTCGTCCGTATTCCTAAGGAGCAAGGGTTCCTGTCATTCTGGAGAGGGAACTTGGCCAATGTCATCAGATACTTCCCAACCCAGGCCCTCAACTTTGCATTCAAGGACAAATACAAGCAGCTCTTCCTGGACGGCATTGACAAGAAACAATTCTGGAGATACTTTGCTGGCAACCTGGCCTCTGGTGGTGCTGCCGGAGCCACCTCCCTGTGTTTTGTCTACCCCCTCGACTTCGCCAGGACCCGGCTGGCAGCTGATGTTGGCAAGGCGGGAGCGACGCGTGAGTTCAACGGCCTGGGCGACTGCTTGAAGAAGATCTACAAGGCTGACGGTCTTAAGGGCCTGTACCAAGGATTCTCCGTGTCTGTCCAGGGTATCATCATCTACAGGGCTTCTTACTTCGGCGTCTACGACACAGCCAAGGGTGAGTCCGTGAGCGTGTCTGAGCGTGGGCCTCCGTCCTAAACCTCAAGCGTCCGAAACTGCAAGCATCCACCCGGCAACTCTTAAACCTGGCTCTAATCCCCTTCTGTTTCTGTCTGTAGGCATGCTTCCAGATCCTAAGAATGCCAGCATCTTAGTCAGCTGGGCCATCGCTCAGTCTGTGACCGCGGTCGCCGGTCTCACATCCTACCCCTTCGACACGGTCCGTCGGCGCATGATGATGCAGTCCGGACGCAAAGGAGGTAACCGTCGACTTCTGAACCCCTCCCGATTTTAAATCACGTGTGCTGCGAAATGGTACCGCCCTGTCAGCTGTTAGGCCGAGTCACGACCATTTCTGTGTGTTTTTTTCCAGGTGACATTATGTATACGGGCACCATCGACTGCTGGAAGAAGATCATGAAGGATGAGGGCGGCAAGGCCTTCTTCAAGGGGGCGTGGTCCAATGTCCTCCGAGGCATGGGCGGAGCCTTTGTGCTGGTCTTGTATGACGAGTTGAAGAAGGTCCTCTAAATTGTTTTTATGTCCACCTATAAATGTTGTGAGATGTTTAAACTGTAACATATCTTGTACATTTGGAAGGACTTGTCAAATTCCGCCTTATTTATATAGGGACCAACTAGTACGTCCCTGCTAGTTGTACCGGGGAAATTGTTTATTTTTCTTTTGCTTTTATTTTGCCCAATGTTTGTTTTGTTCGCCCCTCACCAGAATGTCATTCCCTTAAAGTAACTATGCCAGGACTTCAATTGTGAAACCCTTCTCATCCAGATGGTCGGTTTTTAGTCAATACTGTTATAATAAAAGCAACCTGCTGAATGAACCTACAATTAGTCTGTCACTTGGTTTGTGTGTCTATGGAAGTAGCAACACACGTCTAGTGTCTCCGGCCTGCCTTGCAAACATTTCCTGTGGAGGGCCGGCAGCCGGAGTCATATTCCTTGAGGTGAAACCTTAAGAGCTGAGTCGTCCTCTACAGTTGTAGTTGGATTCCAGCCAAAGTCAGCTGAGTGGAGCTCGGACTGAGTGGGTGTAATGTTCCAAACTCAGACGACCCAAAGATAACGACTGCTGAGCCGCTTGACTAGTGGGCTCTTGCTTGAGTTTTCACCTAAGGCAAAATGCATGTTATGGTACAACTATAAAACTGATATTTGTTACAGGAGAATGCAGGGATTACCCGGTGAAGTGGATTAATTTAGGCTTCTAAATACACCCAAGCCTCTCCCTAGTCAAACTGGTAAGACGCCTTAAACTGTTTTAACTGCAGATTACCAAAAACGGCAATCCTGCTCAAAGATGGTTGAATGCTGGTCCACGTGAATTAGGCAGTTAAGAATTTACTGGATAACACTGCCAACTCACTTCAAAACAAGCTAGTAGGAGCTTGTTGGCAGAATCTTAAATTGATACAAGTAGGAAATAGAACAAGTGGGTGCTAATGTGTTTGAAGTCTGAGAATTCATACTGTCATGTCAGAGATTTGCCCAGATATACGATCGCGGCAGCTGCAGGGAAGCACTGGAGGTTCTCCAAGCTGTCATCTGGACAACTAGCGTGGATGGAAGCCCTGTGCCGTGTTCACAGCTACTTGGGTGTGTGAGCGCTGGCTGCGATACAGGTCGTAAGCCCTGTCCTGTCACCTATTCCAGCACGAAGGAGCCAATGTCAACTATTTCAGAAGGCCTGAGCTCTGCTAACGTAGTATTGTGTCTGAGATGGTCTTAAATGGAGGACACCCTTAACTTAGCCCTCAATGCCAGATTACACGTGATTTACCCACCCGAGTGTGACGCTCTGGTAATCTTCCTTTGGCCGCATGTGATTTAAAGGACGTAATCCTTGGCATCGGTGCAACGCTGGAAATGGTGTTGACCGGTGATCTACAACTTCTTTGGCTGATGTGAACAGTGCACTTTCAACTGAATGGGGGGGTGTAGTTCTAGGCATGTATAGGCTAGCAGCTTTTGATCACGGAGATCTGATTAGGAAGTTCTGAACATGCCAATTCCTGGATTTTAATATGCTGACAGTGCACAGAGGCTGTTTGGATACCCTTCTCCCAACTTAAATTCAAATGTCACTAAGTCCTACTGATGAATCAATGAAATTTATTTATAAAGCCCTTTTTACAACAGCAGTTGTCACAATATGTGCTTTTACAAAAACACCCCAAGGAGCAAACCACAGTAGTGTTGAATTTGAAGATTTGATCGTACTAATTTGAGCAACCGGTAAACAGTGATGTCCCTGGCCAACTAGAGGGTCTGCAAGATCTGAACACTGTTAGACCAAAATGTGACTTTTGTATGTCCTTTGTCCAAATTGGTCTTTTGTCCAAGCATGTTTCAGAGCGTATCTAATCGACATAATTGTCAAAAATAAGAATGTGTAGATTGTGTAAACACAGTAGTTTGCCAGAAATGCCCTAACTCAGTCCGTTTCATGTTTCTGAATGACGTCATTTACACACACCCGATCCATGTCTGCTTCATCACTGTTCAGGAATGTGGTTGTCAGACTGCAACACTCCCTCTTCAGGTGAAAGAAGTGACTGTTTTACTTGGATGTTTTACAGCTTTTGTTAATATTATTACCTACACGTGTGGTGCTCTTTTTATACATCAGTCACATACAGTTTGTACAAAGTACTATGATGTTCTACCCCTGGTATATTGTGTCTCAAATGTCATGGCTATTGACCAATCGACATTCAGGATTCAAAGCAACCAGTTTATAAATATACCTGTGTGTATGTACACACACCTAAAGGATTATTAGGAACACCTGTTCAATTTCTCATTAATGCAATTATCTAATCAACCAATCACATGGCAGTTGCTTCAATGCATTTAGGGGTGTGGTCCGGGTCAAGAGAATCTCCTGAACTCCAAACTGAATGTCAGAATGGGAAAGAAAGGTGATTTAAGCAATTGTGAGCGTGGCATGGTTGTTGGTGCCAGACGGGCCGGTCTGAGTATTTCACAATCTGCACAGTTACTGGGATTTTCACACACAACCATTTCTAGGGTTTACAAAGAATGGTGTGAAAAGGGAAAATCATCCAGTATGCGGCACTCCTGTGGGCGAAAATGCCTTGTTGATGCTAGAGGTCAGAGGAGAATGGGCCGACTGATTCAAGCTGATAGAAGAGCAACTTTGACTGAAATAACCACTCGTTACACTCGTTACAGGACCTTCAGCATGCACTGGGACGGTTTGCAGCCGAGTGTGAAGCGGTGGGGATGAAAATCAGTACCTCCAAATCCGAGGCCATGGTCCTCAGTCGGAAAAGGGTGGCTTGCCCACTTCAGGTTGGTGGAGAGTGCCTGCCTCAAGTGGAGGAGTTTAAGTATCTAGGGGTCTTGTTCACGAGTGAGGGAAGGATGGAACGGGAGATTGACAGACGGATCGGTGCAGCTTCTGCAGTAATGCAGTCGATGTATCGGTCTGTCGTGGTGAAGAAAGAGCTGAGCCGCAAGGCGAAGCTCTCGATTTACCAGTCAATCTACGTTCCTACTCTCACCTATGGTCATGAGCTTTGGGTCATGACCGAAAGGACAAGATCCCGGATACAGGCGACCGAAATGAGCTTTCTCCGCAGGGTGGCTGGGCGATCCCTTAGAGATAGGGTGAGAAGCTCGGTCACCCGGGAGGAGCTCAGAGTAGAGCCGCTGCTCCTCCACATCGAGAGGGGACAGCTGAGGTGGCTTGGGCATCTTTTTCGGATGCCTCCGGAACGCCTTCCTGGGAAGGTGTTCCGGTCCCGTCCCACCGGGAGGAGACCTAGGACACGCTGGAGGGACTATGTCTCCCGCTGGCCTGGGAACGCCTCGGTGTCCCCCCGGAAGAGCTAGAGGAAGTGTCTGGGGAGAGGGAAGTCTGGGCATCCCTGCTTAGACTGCTGCCCCCGCGACCTGGCCCCGGATAAGCGGAAGAAGATGGAGATGGAGTTACAACCGAGGTATGCAGCAAAGCATTTGTGAAGCCACAACACGCACAACCTTGAGGCGGATGGGCTACAACAGCAGAAGACCCCACCGGGTACCACTCATGTCCACTACAAATAGGAAAAAGAGGCTACAATTTGCACGAGATCACCAAAATTGGACAGTTGAAGACTGGAAGAATGTTGCCTGGTCTGATGAGTCTCCATTTCTGTTGAGACATTTAGATGGTAGAGTCAGAATTTGGCGTAAACAGAATGAGAACATGGATCCATCATGCCTTGTTACCACTGTGCAGGCTGGTGGTGGTGGTGTAATGGTGTGGGGGATGTTTACTTGGCACACTTTAGGCCCCTTAGTGCCAATTGGGCATGGTTTAAATGCCACGGCCTACCTGAGAATTGTTTCTGACCATGTCCATCCCTTTATGACCACCATGTACCCATCCTGTGATGGCTACTTCCAGCAGGATAATGCACCATGTCACAAAGCTCGAATCATTTCAAATTGGTTTCTTGAACATGACAATGAGTTCACTGTACTGAAATGGCCCCCACAATCACCAGATCTCAACCCAATAGAGCATCTTTGGGATGTGGTGGAACGGGAGCTTCGTGCCCTGGATGTGCCTCCCACAAATCTCCATCAACTGCAAGATGCTATCCTATCAATATGGGCCAACATTTCTAAAGAATGCTTTCAGCACCTTGTTGAATCAACGCCACGTAGAATTAAGGCAGTTCTGAAGGCGAAAGGGGGTCAAACACAGTATTAGTATGGTGTTCCTAATAATCCTTTTGGTGATTATTAGGACCAGACATTGGCATATTTATTTCCTGCTGACCATGCAAAAGTTTGGGGTCACTTAGACATTTTTTGTCTAGTAAAATATATCAGAAATTGCTTCGACATTGTTAATGTCTTAAATCATAGATCGAAACGGCTGATTTTCAATAGAATATCTAAATAGGTGTGCAGAGGCCCAACTGTCCTCAACTGGCAGCTTCATTAAATAGCACCCACAAAACACCAGTCTCTATCAACAGTGAACTTCGGGATGCTGGTCTTCTAGGCAGAGTTGCAAAGAAAAAGCCATATCTCAAACTGGGCAATAAAAAGAAAAGATTAAGATGGGCAAAAGAACACAGACGCTGGACAGAGGAGGAACTAGAAGGCCAGCATCCCGGAGTTGTCTCATCACTGTTGATTTTGAGACTGGTGTTTTGCGATTACGATGTTGTGAAGCTGCCAGCAGAGGAACTGTGAAGCATCTGTTTCTCACTAGACACTAATGTATTTGTCCTCTTGCTCAGTTGTGCACCGGGGCCTCCCACTCCTCTTTCTATTCTGGTTAGAGATGGTTTCCACCCTTCTGTGAAGGGAGCAGTACAAAACATTGTATGAGGTCTTCGGTATCTTGGCAATTGCGCACATGGAATAACCTTCATTTGTCAGAACACAAATAGATTCAGACGAAAGTTCTTCTGGCCATTTGAGCCTGTAATGAAACCCACAAACTCTGATGCTGAAGATAATTAACTAGTATAAAGGCTAGTTGTATTGCTTCTTTAATCAGCAACAGTTTTCAGCTGTGCTAACATAATTGCAAGATGGTTTTCTAATGATCAATTAGGCTTTTATGATAATGAAATGAAAAACTTGGATTATGAAATGAAATGATTAACTTGGATGAGCAAACACAACGTGCCACAGGAAAACAGAAGTGATGGTTGCTGATAACGGGTCTCTACACCTATGTAGATATTCCACTGAAAATCAGCCGTTTCCAGCTGCAACAGTCATTTACACTATTAACAATGTCTACACTGTATTTCTAATCAATTTAATGTTTTTTTAACAGACAAAAAATGTGCTTTTCATTTGAAAATGATTACATTTATAAATGACCTTAAACTTTTGAACAGTAGTGTGTATATACATATATATATTCTCCTTCTCAGGGATGGCTAAAAATAACCGTTCTTCTGTGATTGACACAATATCACAGCAGTCTCAAACTCCATGAACTCCATAATCTCTTGAGCTGTATCATTTTTCAATTGTGCTGTGATATCCTACTTGTATTTTGAACCTTTCTAATAGCAGATTATCCACGGGTTGTATATTATAGGTTAATACTTTTGCCAGGATTATTATCATATTGTTATTAAACTGTGCAGGAGTTCTCATACGGCCAAACTGCTATTTGTAGTGGTACATTTTAGTTAATGTTAAGATTTTTCTCATGATTGTTTAATTAGATAAAGAATTTGGACCCTTTCAAAGAGCAATATTGCTCTTAAATTATTAGAAAATGTTTTGTCTCTCTGTTTCTGATCAAAAAAACCTTGATGCAAAGAAAAAGAACACCTTTTAGTATTTTTTACACTATATATTTTTTTTTTTTCCTTTTTTCTTTTTACAGATTCCATATTTTAAATGGCATTGGGATCTGTAATTCAGCAGCAAGGGAAATATGGGTTTAATATATTCACCTTGTGGCTATTAAAAAACCTTTTAGAACGGTAAAGTATAGCAACTGGTTGTACCTGGGGCATACTTTCTAATTTACCACAGCTTTCAACCAATCAGCATTCAGGGTTTGACCCATCCATTTTACAATAATTTTTATACGTTGCGCTGAGTTTTACTATATCACCGGTAGGTTTTGATGGAAGGGGGACAGAGGTTGTGCTAGAAACCGTTCAAAAACGTGGACAAAGTAGACAAAAAAGCTCTTAACCCTAATTTGCTCTAGATGCTTATCGCCTGTGACCAAAGTAAAACGATTACTCTGTAAGCTCATAGTAATGGAAAGAGTGCCATCGTGTGGTGAATTTATGTCATTAGAATTGAGGCCCTATCTGTGCACTTTTATTAATGGTATAACGCAAAATGAGCGGGTCACCTTTAACAAAACGGTAAGTGGTGAAGTGCTTTTCTTAACACTTTGGGTTAGGATGTAATCCATCGGCCAAATAGAATGTAACCATTTTTAGATAGGACCTTCCCGCTACATTACTTCTGTTGGGGCTTAAAGAAAAGTTTTGAAACTAAAATATTAAACCAATTATTTTCACATAACTTGTTTACAAAGTAAAACATGACAACAAAACAAATGGTCGATTTTTTTTTTTACAGGAAGTCAGAAGTGATTTTTCGATCGTGCTTTTGGTCTACCTTAAAGGAGGCTGTCGATGGGAAACATATGGTTTGACCTTGTTTCCAAATAACAGCCATAAGCATACCACTAGCCTATATGAAAACGGCAGCTGGCTCGTGCCGGGGAGGAAGCCTGGTTCCAAAACGAATGCAATCACTTTTTTATTGATTTAAACTCCTCCTGTCTGGGCCAGATCATCGTGTCCACAGTTTAATCGTTCAGGTGGTAGTCGAAACTATAGCCTACAAGTTTGACGCCCAAATGGTCGAATGCGGCATACATTCAACCAGAGTCAACTAGTCGGATATTTACGTTTCCTTGATTACGATTCGCAAATGAACCTAGAGCTATGGAGTGCGGTTTGTAAAATGTTGCACGTTCTGTAATCCAGCTGTTTTTGCACATTTAGCATTGCCAAATGTTACTCACTTTTTCAGATATTTAGAGAAATGAATGTAATTTCGCGCAAAAACGTTTCCAATAGTAATATTCTGCAATAATGCAAGATTATAAAATATCTTAAATGTACATTTTAAATATACTTGTAAGTGTCAAATATGTCATGTGAATGTTAAATATAAATAAGTGCTAAATATAAATTGAAATATTAAATGGAAAATCTAAATGGAAATGCTAAATATACATGTAGGCTAAATGTTAAATCTACCTGTAGGACTTTTTAACTGAATATTACCGTTATTGGCCACAGGTCTAGCGAATTTGCCCAGTTGATTGAAAGGTGTTGCAGCTGGCCTTGGGGCGGCTCTTCAGGACCTCCCTACACCAGGCACAACGATGAAAAAGCCACCACATCATTGCCATCAGTAAGTTCTGAAGATGTCTTACAGTTAACGTAGCCACCATTGGCTAGCTAATGCCTAAGACATGCTAGTAGTTAGGAAAAAGGCTCGGGGTCTTGATCATAATGAGAGTCAAACGTGAAATTAAAGTCTTCTATCAGCAGGGTTTTCAGTTATGTAATATTTCACTCTAGGTACCAAGAAGGAGTTGGTCATCGATCTCAGCGTCCACCACAACACTGAGATCGGTAAGTTCTTAAATAATGAGCAATCCTTACCCATATTTGCTCAACATTTGAATGCGCAATCACCGGTAGTTATCACGGCTAAACATTCCGTCATGGCCGCAAGTCAAACATATATTGTGTCATGTGTCCACTTTGTAATAGATTCATGTAACCTTGTAAATAATATCTCTCAATGCAGTTATTTTTCTAGGACGGCAACCATGGACACCACGGGCCGTATTCACAAAACATTTTATCTTACCACTAGGAGGACTTCTAAACCGTACTAAAACATCCTATCTAAGAGTTTCCTTTTAAAACCTATTCACAAAGCTGCTTAAGGCCAACTTTTACTAAGGAACAGGGGGAAATCTTATGGTAAGAGAGAGGGCGGGGTTGACCCTGTTGCTATGGATGATGTCGTTTTCCACGAACAAGCGTACTTACTATTCCCACAGCGATTGGCTGGTAGGGGAGGGGTCTCTGTCAGTGGATTGCAATACCTTAGAGCAGTGTTTCTTAATCCTTGTCCCGGGGACCCAAAGGGGTGCACGTTTTTGGATTAAGAAACACTGCTGTAGGATGTATCATGTTGCCATATTGGAATAAAGATATTAAAATAAAAATTTAGGCTAAGAGAGACTGATTAAACATGAAACCAAGAATGACATGCTGACTAGTCAAGATATGTTCAGTTGATTGTCAGCCACTTGCATTTCTTTATGAGTTGCCAGAATGTATGTTCATCTTTTGATGGTGCGTTAATTCATGTAATTATGTGTCCCATCTAGATCTATAGCACCAACTACACTGGGTAGTCCAGCTATGGCCATGAAGTTGGCTTTGTTTCTTTGTAGTTGGCAAATGAGGAAACTAAATGATTTGTCGGACGATATGGGGTCTGGAGAGAGCATTTATTGTTTGATGTAATATTCTACTGACAGATAACTGAGAAACGGAGTTTGTCTGCACTGCATAGCTGCATTTTCTCTGGGTCTGAGTAGTGTAGCGTTGTCAACCTGACCTCTGATGTTGTTGGGTGACTGCATCCCTGACCAGCTCTACTATGATCATAATACCTTTGTGATTTAGGTGATACCTTTTAAAAGCTCAGTATCAATAAATGTTTCTAAAACGTTGACCTGATTACAAGGCGGATTGCCGTCAGCAGCCCTTTTAGGATTGTTGGTGACTTGGTCTTAGTGTCTTAGGAGTCCTCTTGACTACTCCTATACAGATTTAGGAGCTGGTTTTAGCACTAAAACTCTTTGTGAAATACTCTTATACCAAAAATGTAGGAGTCCTAAAGTTCAGACTGACATGCTGATTTAGAAGTAACTCTTAAAACAATGGGCAAGTTAGGAGCTACTTTTGGCCTTAAGATGCTTTGTGAATATGGCCGCAGAACTACATTTCTATAGAAGAAATTGAACATGTACTGTTATTAAAGACCACATTGAAAGAAGTTGCTTTCATCCTCTACCAACCCTGTACAATGTGGGGGCACAACATCCCAAGAACAAGCCTTTTAGAGGTGATGCATTATGGACATCTGCAGTCCAGAGACATTGTGCCGCAGAGAAAGCAGTTAAGAGAGTCAATCAAAAGGATTGAGTCAAGGAGAACAACAATATCTCAATGTGTTTATTATGGGCCGTGTCCAAATTTAATCTGGCATGTGGACGGTAATCAAACTGATAAGATGGAAAGTAGTTTGCCTTCATTGCACATCTATACATCCCACTTGTAACATACATTACACTTATTAAATGTTTCTCTTGACACTACTTTGCAAAATGATAAGGACGTTTTCAGTTGCTACACACACATCTACCTCGGGTGTTTGTTCTGGGCTGTGTCCAAGTTTCATCTCGCGTGTGGATTGGAATCAAACTGATTAGAAGGAAAGTAGTTGTACTTGGTGCGATGCTACAGCAGCATGCTCATGTTTCTCCAGTGCTCTAACAACAATCAGGCTGAAACTCGGGCTGAAACTCCCCCTGACTGGGGGAGGGAATGTTTTGATTTGGGAGGGTATTCAGCAAAACAGAGATGAAGACTCCAACTTAACCTGAAACTCTGTACTTTGCGGTAAAATGTTTATGAACTGGAGTCAAAAAATTTACTGAACTTCGACAATGGGAGACATATTTTCTCTTATGTTTATATCCCCAGAAATAGCAGTTTTAGTCAGGGTTATGAGAATTTCTTATGGCCAGTCATTTAAATAACATCTTTCACTCTAATACCTCTTATTTTTTTTCCACAACTAAATGGTGCAAGATCAGGGTATATGAAATGACGAGCTTATGAAAACCTACACGAAGGAAGTTGTATGCCTTGGACATCAGTCAACCTTCCCCCATACCCAGAAGAGGCAACAGAACCAAATTTAGCTGAAGCTGGCCTTTTAGGGGAAATTTTCATCTGAGTGGTCTGAAATACAACTGAGAAATAACAGCCACCTTCAAAACCATGTGTGGATTGTCAGTGAACCAGTAATTTCCATTTGAGTGCTTAAGCACCATCAAAAACTGAAAAACCAAAAGGCACATTTTTCCATGGGGAGGAAAATAAGTTGTGTGTATTTTACACAAGTGTCTGTATATTTTAGCAGGAGTGCACAGGCCTGCTGATGTGTACAATGTTTGTGTCTTGAAGTTTTACATTAAAAAAAAGGCAGCTCCAAACCTGCTTTGATGGGGGATTCTGGTAAAGGTTTGACTGTCTCAACTACAGGAGGAAAGACATTTGAAGTAGTGTATGTTGAACATTCTGTGCATCAGCATTGAATTATCTTTTAGGAAATACACCTGAAATATTTGGACATAATAATAATTTTGGCTCTGTGCGCCACCACAATGGATTTGAAATGAAACAAGCGAGATGCAACTGAAGTGCAGACTTTCCGCTACAATTCAAGGGGTTGAACAAAATTGTATGAAACGTTTAGGAATTGCAACCATTTTCATACACAGTCCCCTTATTCCAGGGGCTCAAATTTAAATGGACAAATGAACACAATCATGAATAAAATGATCATTTTCAATACTTTGTCGAGAATCCTTTGCAGGAAATGACTGCTTGAATACTGGAACGCATGGACATCACCAAAAGCTGGGTTTCCTTCTATGTGATGCTTTGCCAGACATTTACTGCAGCTGTCTTCAGTTGTTTGTTCATGGCTCTTTCTGCCTTAAGTTTTGTCTTCAGCAAGTGAAATGCATCCTTGATTGGGATGAGATCAGGTGATTGACTCAGCCATTGCAGAATATTCCACTAGTTTGCCTTAAACTCCTGGGCTGCTTTCGCAGTATGTTTTGGGTCATTGCCCATCTTAAATGTGAAGTGCTGTTCAATCACCTTCACTGAATCTGAGCAGACAATATATCCCTGTACACTTCAGAATTCATCCAGCTGCTTCTGTCTTCTGTCACATTATCAATAAACACTAGTGACCCAGTGTAAGCCATGCATGCCCATGCCATCACACTGCCTCCACCGTGTTTTACAGATGATGTGGTATGCTTTGGATCATGAGCCGTTCAAAGCCTTCTCAATACAACCCCCCCCCCCCCCCCCCCCCCAATCATTCTGGTACAGATTGATCTTAGTTTCATCTGTCCAAAGAATGCTGTTTTTCTTTTTTGGCTAAGTCTATTCTGGCCTCTCTATTCTTGAGGTTTATGAATGGTTTGCACCTTGTGGTGAACCCTCTGTATTTGCTCTCATGAAGTCTTCTCTTCATGGTAAACTTGGATAATGATATGCCTACCTCCTGGAGAGTGTATTTCACTTGATTGGATGTTGTGAAGGGGTTTTTCTTTACCATGGAAAGGATCCTACTATCATCCACCACTGTGTTCATCTGAGGACGTCCAGGCTTTTTAGTGTTGCGGAGATCACCAGTGTGTTCTTTTTATTCTCAGATTGTACCAAACTGTTGGTTTGGCTACTCCTAAAGTTCCTGCTATCTCTCTGGAATATTTTTTTGCAGCCTAAAGATGGCTGGTATCACTTGTATTGAGAGCTCCTTTTACCGCATATTTTGGGTTCACAGCAACATTTTCCAAATGCAAATGCCACACCTGGAATCAACTCCAGAACTTTTACCTGCTTAATTGCTGAAGGAATAATGAAGGAATAGCCCACACCTGTCCATGAAACAGCTTTTGAGTAAATTGTCCAATTACTTTTGGTCCATTGAAAAAGAGGGGGGTACTTATTAAAGACCTGTACTTAAACTCTTCCTCCAGTTTGGATGTGAATACCCTCAGTGAATACCCTCAGTATTCACATCCTGACAGTGGTATAATGTTACATGTGTTTGTGTTGTCTTTTTGGTGCTTGCCTCACAAAACACTTGGAAACTAACGAAACACTCCTGCTCAGTAAGCCATTTGTAAGCCACACTTGGGCTTTGAAGGGGAGACAGGGTTTGGAAAGAGAGGAATTCCCTCTGAGGGCAGACTCCTCTCGAAGAGACCTATGATAACCATTACATTGAATGCAACTAAACATTTTAAGGTCAGGGTCTATCCAGACTATGTCCAGCGCTATTATTTATTATTTCATGTTTCAGCTGGATTTTTCTGTGGCTCAAGCATCATCCTAGGTTTTCCTAGGCCCCACATGATTTAACATGATTCATCCTTGAGCTTACATTTCTTGGTCTGATGCAGTTAAGTCTGATGCACTGATTCACGTTAACACACAATGGTTAATTACGGTATACATGAGCAAATGTACTATTACTAAGAACCATAAGTTCTTTTTTTCTTTCAACATTAATTTAAAAGACGTTCAGTCACTCGCCCCATATTTCAGAGGTCCGGTGTCAAACATTCACTGAGAAAGGAAGATTTGATCTTCATAATATCATGGTTTTCCAATCAATTTTATTTTTAATATATGAAAAACCTATTTATTACAATGTGTTCCAGTCATCAGTTAATGTAATCAAATGCTTTTTGCAGCTGCAGCCTAAACATCTCAAGCTTTTAATGGATATCAACATAATGGTATGAGATTTGTGGGCCTATTCTAAAGTACATGTCAATTTCAAAGTTAGATGTAAATTGTTACAAACATTGCACTACTGCTCTGCACATATACAAGGGTATGTAACGACAGGACATTTTCTTTTCCATTCTTTAACCGATTTATTTAAAAAAGTTGCCTACTTAGTTAGTTAGTCAATCCACCAAAGACTGAAGAGGATGTAATGTTTACAAGCCGATCCAATACTTGTTACCTGCTGCACGTGGTGTTACGGCAGAAAATAAAGGTACACATTTTGACAACTCAATTCTGATCAAAACTGATTATATCACAAAAATGGATAAGCAAGTATATTGTTAAGCATCAGGCTTATGGTGAGGGTGGCTGGTTCGAGGTAGCATGTCTGGAATCACATATTGTATTTGGACAAAAAGCCTACTATTACGATCATTTGTAGGATGGATATACAGTTACAACACTGCACCATTCACAGACTCCTGCAGGCTGGTACTTCCTGGATGTACCCATGAGCCCCATGGGACCTGTTAAAGGCCAGGGAGGACTAGGCGGGAATATATGAACCCGGGTTCCAATAAAACAAGCCAACTCTGATCAGCATGCAAGGGACTGAATGAAAACCAGGTGGGCTCCACATATCATGTTAAAATTATCTAGCTAGAACCAGATCAAGTGTTAATGGAGGCAGTTAGGCTATACTGTATTTTTCCCCATGCACTACGAACAGACAGGAGTGATCAGCTAAATTTGGCCAACACTGGGCCATGTTAGCGTGGCAGAGGGGTACTGTGATGTATGCAAAAGTGAAATGAGGCCAAAAGAGATTGCATATGGCTGAGTCACATTTGCCGAGACAACTCAGGACTGACAACTCAGGACAGTTTACTGTAAACCAAACATCAGTAGTGGATATGCTCTCAGAATGACAGCTACACTGCAGTCCTTTATTTCCTTTAATACATTATATAATCTTAAGCTTTTGGCCTTCAAATATTTCTCTCCATTCAAAATGTGTGTGTATCAGTAATCCCAATTGGGAGAAACATGATATGGCCAAAGCAAGGTGAACTGTTTGAATTGTCAAGCATTTACCATGAAGTACAGTATGTCCTAATTAACACAAAAGCTGAAAACTGAGTCAGAACGACTCCCCTCACAAGGCCGGTAATGTGATTTTCAGCTTAAAGAGGGGCACATTCAGTTTAACAGTTTCAGCCCAATTGTTAGAGCGCTGGAGAAACATGAGTATCCTATTCTAGCTGTGTATGACACCATGTAGATAGATTCAAATTCATTGTCATTGAACCGTACAGTGAAACAGAATTCAGTTAGCATCTAACCGGCAGTGCTAATAGAAGAGGGTAGAAAAGGTACAAGTATTAAGTATGTTACGAGTGGGATGTACAGATGCGCAATGAAGGCAAATTAAAGTACAAATGGCAATTCGAAATGTGCAATGAAGGCAAATGTGCTACTGAAATGCAGGGACTGCAGCAATGAGGTTCCCGAGGTAGATGTGTATGTAGCAACTGAAAACGTCCTTATCATTTTGCAAAACAGTGTCAGAGAAAAATGTCATAAGTATTAAGTATAATGTATGTTACAAGTGGGATGTATAGATGTGCAATGAAGGCAAATGCAAGCACAACTACCTTCCATCTTATCAGTTTGATTACTGTCCACATGCCAGATGAAATTTGGACACGGCCCATAATAAACACATTGAGATATTGTTGTTCTCCTTGACTCAATCCTTTTGATTGACTCTCCTAACCGCTTTCTCTGCGGCACAATGTCTCTGGACTGCAGATAAATCATCACCTCTCCCACATGCGGATGTTCTGCTTTGATCTCAGATACTGAAGATCCAATTCCTCATCATTCAATTGTAAAGGGTTTGTTCCTGAGATCGCCGGCATTGTACATGGTTGTCCTAGAAATGCAGAAGATGGAAGCAACTGTCAATGTGGTCTTTAATGACAGTACATTTTCCATGTCTTCTTTAGAAATGTTGTTCTGGTGTCCATGGCTGCCATCCTAGAGGAATAACAAAACTGAGAGATTTTATTTTAAAGGTTACATTAATCTAATACAAAGTGGACACGTGACACAATGCAGGTTTGACTTGCGGCCATGATAGCAAAATAGCAATGATAACTACCGGTGATTGCGCATTCAAACGTTGCGCAAATCTGGGTAATGATTGCTTCAACATTGCCCATTATTTAAGAACTTACCGATCTCCGCGATGTGGTCGCTGAGCTCGATGATGAAGTCCTGTGCCTGGTGTAGGCAGGTCCAGAAGAGCCAGCTGCAACAAGTCTTTCAATCACCTGGGCAAATTCGCTCAGACTTTACCGTAATATTCAGTTTTCAAGTCCAGCATGTAGATTTAACATTTACATTCAGTGGCGTTTTTATGTGTAATTTTTTTTCTTCTCAAAATATAGGATACATACCAGTAAAGCTACAAAACTTGCTTCTGTTTTGCAATCCTTTCAGAAAGATGTTTCAAATCTACATTGCATTGTGAGAGAGGGGCTATAGCCCCACATTCACGTTTAGCCTATGGCCTACTACTGCCACCTCAAATTGGCAGAACGCAGTGTGAAGCAGCAAGGCAAGGACCAATGAACATGAAATAAAAACCTAACACAAATGATGTGCAATTTAGGAAGATGCTTTATTCATAGATAATAAATTATAGGAAGTAATCTTCGAGAAATAAAAATTACATACTTTTTTGTAGTTCTTTCTGTTGACAAAAGGTGGGGCTGTGCCTTGTTTACATCTATGTTTATCATTTACATTAAGATTTAACATGTATATTTTACATTTACAATTTAACATTTACATTTAGATGTTTTATATAATTTAGCGTTAGGCTACTGCAGAACATTACTCTTGGAATAGTTATTGCATGAATTTACATGAATTTCTCTCTAAATGTTTGTGACAGTTGAAAATGGTAGTGCATTACATTTGGCAAGGCTAAAGGTACAAAAAACTGAGCAGCATTACAGAAGGTGCAAGACTTAAAAAAACGGCACCCCATACAGAACATCCTAACCAAAGAGTAAAGAAAACTGTAAACATCGCTGATCTGTCAGAATCCGTATCTATTTTAGTCTCCAGCTTTCCTGGCCTCTGAATGAATGACTGCATGAATGAATTGCTTACGTCAAGTGCTCGTAGGAAATAGGAACTGGAAAGTGATCCAACGTTAATTAATGTCAGTGGCTTTTGGAGTCTGAATTGTCCTTTAATCATTATGGTTTTAGGCAGCTCGGTATGTTTGATAACATTCCTAATACTAACGTTAGCTAGCCTGCAATATTCTATATGAATAGGCCTATGTAACTCTCAGAACAAAATGTTGTCCTCTTTTCGTTGAAAGTAGCCTAAAAAGGCCAGCGCTGTAACGTCACAGCACGGGAACTCGGGTAACAACATTTTCTTCAAGTAGCCTAAAGAAAAACCAAACCAAGAACTTCCGATAATTTCGATATCGACTGAACGCGGATATAGAATAGAATCAAATAGAACAGGCGCAACTGCACGAATGGAAACTTCGGAGGGCAAGGAATGACATTGGCGTCTTGTAAATATAGAAAATGTACCTGTGGCGCTTCTGTATCGCCACGATTCTTGGGCTTGTGTGGTATTTATCAGATTGCGGACAGGTAGTAACTCAACTCGTTTTATGTGTAGTATTTTGGCCATCGACCTTAAGTGTCTTTGTAAAGACCAAACTGGAGAGCGGCACTCAGACAGACGAAGTGGCTGAAGATGAATCATTCCAGGTATTTTGAGAAGTCGATATTTATTTTATTGCGACGACTGAGCATTCAAATGCTTTCTGTAGCCTATCATTGCTGAATTGAAAACACTCGTAATTGTACTCAGTGTTACATATCGTGGGATATGTAGGTTTCAATTACATTTTCACACTGACAGAAACAATGTTACCAGTTTATGATTCATGCCACTGATCAACCATTAATCCCGACGATCATTTTAAATGTCAAAGGATTATTGTCTGTGTGTAATCAACAATGGTAAACCCATGACACCTGACTTAAGAATTGCAGTTGTGTGGATTCAAGTGTCTCTAAATCATAATGCAAGGTTATTAATAAGGACTTTTTCATGCTCCATATCTGGTTTGTGTCTGTGTCTGTGTGGTTTTGTGGGAGTATAAGAAACATTTTAATTAGATAAGGTAATGGTGGGAGTATATATATACTCCCACCATTAAGGTAATGGTGGGAGTATATATATACTCCCACCATTACCTTATCTAATTAAAATGTTTCTATACAGTTGTGTGTTGCTGTTCCTGTTTGGTAGTTAATTGTAATTAGCTGGCAGCCCCAGTTGGAATCAGGACACAATTTGAAAAACAATATTAAAACCAAAGGTGTTGACCGCTCCAGGACTGTCTCTGAACAACCCTGCCCTAAAACACGTTTACACACTAACTGGCTGCACTACATTTGTATCTGAGGGTCATCTATGGGGCCTCTGTTATTCACTGACAATGTCAACGGCATAGCGCTCCATTAGCCATATGCAAATGTCACCTTCATTTCTTCTAATTAGCAAATGTCTAATTACCCGATGTTAATTAGAGGAAATGAAGGTACGAGCTGAACACGGTTGATGGACTGTTTAAACGTGCCTTAGGGCCAGGTGGTTCAGTGCCAGTTCCGGAACTGCGAACATATTTGGTTTTTGTCCTTTTCTTCAAATTGCTCCTGATACTGACCTGGGATGCCAGGTCAAAACAATTAGCTACCTGATAAAAACAGTAAAACAGAACCGCTTTGGCTCTCCAGGACTGGTATTTAGGAACCCGCCTATAAGGACTGAGACGAACCTCATAGGAAGCTGAGTGTTCTTCCTAGCAACACTGTGTCGGCAGCGCTTGCAATTTGGTGGTTTTCTGCCAAGTGTCTGTAAATCACTTTGTGACAACTGCTGACGTGAAACCTGATTCATCAAATATAGGCCTACATTTGATTTAATTTTGACTTATTACGTATTTTTATTTGGCTTAATCAGCGTGGTGAGGAAGGCATCTTTTCAAAGCGCTGTTATCTCTTTTGAATTGTCACACAGGAAGCCGTTGAGGAAGAACATTTAGGTTGTAGTACGGCTGACACAACATGCAACACATTTGCACCATTGGAGGGCCCAACATATCCCAGTGTGAAGAAGTCTCTTCAGCAAGGTGTGTGTGTCTACGCTCTAAATGAACTGAATCCTGGTCGGGTTTGTCGTTGTCATTTTTTTGTCCGCCATACAATTGGGCATGCAGTGGGACATGGAAAAAGTCATTGAGCATAAAAGTCAAATTCAATGTATTGTTGAACGACGCAGTACAAACTTCACACAGACACGTCACAGTTGAACACTCGGCTAGTTTAGAAGTTATGACCCATTTCGTACAGTGAAAACACCATAGGAGGCGATGACCAATCACAGCCATCTTTTACACCCGTGGTATAATTGCACCCCTCAGTCGATAACATGCAACAATCAGGAAGTTTACATGATATGTGTATCTTTTTTTTGTTTTCTTGTAGAAGTATTGTTAATCTCAAGAGACGCTTGATAGTGTGAATTGGACCATATTGTTGAAGTAGTGTTGAGTACATAGGTAAAGTGTTTTTGTTTGGTATAAAGGTTTAAATGGCTGAGCGAACACATTAGTATTCTTAATTCTAGACAAGCATTTTATCTAACCAGTAGCTGTATTTTTCTTTGCAGCTCAGCTAGTTCTGCCCTGTCTTGTTTCTTTTTCAATGCCTGGATTGATTTGATACAGGCCCACAAATAAATATTCATTAAGGCTTTCTCACAGTGAATAAGGGGAAGTATCTGCGTTGTCACTGGTTGTAACAAAACATTGGCTTTCAAACAGCGTTCAAATAATCAGAGAATGCCAGTTCTGTGTGGACTGAGCTTCCAAACCCTCTCATTCGACACGATGGCGCCTAATCTCAAGGAGAAGGTAAGATGTGGCTGTGGTCAGAGATGTCAAGTCAAGGAGAACGTATGAGTGGCTTGTGTCGCAGGGTTTCACATCATCGGTCTGAGAGTCCGTTTGCTTCAAACAGGAAGCAGCCGATTGGGGCATGTAAGCTGCTACAGGAACGTGGAAGCAACTGAAGCTCCACTTTGCCGGTGGGATTATCAATACATCAACAAAAAGAAAATAGCTGTCATTGATATGTTGTGTGTATTCTAAACCTTGCTTGACTTAGAGCTGCGAGGCGTGGCGTTCTGCATCAGATGCCTTGAGACTGCTGTTTGTTCATTACGTTAACATTTGTTTGTGTAGCAGAGGTACAGTAGATCTCTGCTACTGCAGTCAGATTGCGATTCCATATAAGGACCGCCAAGCCTCTAGCCTTAGAGAATGTTGAGTGATATAGCTGATGTATCTTGTGTGAGAATAATCTTCAGGTGTTCTTTTGTAGGAATATTATATGATGCATTTCGATGGGCTGTCGTCACTTGTCTTGGTTGGCTAGTTCAAACCTTTTGTGTTCTGTGAGGTGAATGTTAATCTGTCTTGCTTCCAGTTGGAAGATATAAATGTGCTTCACAAGGTCACACGCGTGGGCCACGTGTTGTTTCACCACCCAAGATGTATACGTACAAACGTCTCTTAGCAAACGACTTGAACCCAACCTAATGTATGTACTGGTGCTGTTCATAAAATTAGAATATCATCAAAAATGTGTTTCAGTAATTCCATTCAAAAAGTGAACCTTTTATATTATATTCATTCATTACACACAGACTGATATATTTCAAATGTTTATTTCTTTTAATTGTGATGATTATAACTGATAACTAATGAAAATCCCAAATTCAGTATCTCTGAAAATTTGAATATTATTTAAGACCAATACAAAAAAATCTTTTTAGAAATGTTGGCCAACTGAAAAGTATGAACATGAAAAGTATGAGCATGTACAGCACTCAATACTTAGTGGGGGCTCCTTTTGCCTGAATTACTGCAGCAATGCGTAGTGGCATGGAGTTGATCAGTCTGTGGCACTGCTCAGGTGTTATGAGAGCCCAGGTTGCTCTGATAGTGGCTTTCAGTTCTTCTGCATTGTTGGGTCTGGCGTATCGCATCTTCCTCTTCACAATACCCCATAGATTTTCTATAGGGTTAAGTTCAGGCGAGTTTGCTGGCCAATTAAGAACAGGGATACCATGGTCCTTAAACCAGGTACTGGTAGCTTTGGCACTGTGTGCAGGTGCCAAGTCCTGTTGGAAAATGAAATCTGCATCTCCATAAAGTTGGTCAGCAGCAGGAAGCATGAAGTGCTCTAAAACCTCCTGGTAGACGGCTGCGTTGACCTTGGACCTCAGAAAACACAGTGGACCAACACCAGCAGATGACATGGCACCCCAAACCATCACTGACTGTGGAAACCTTACATTGGACTTCAAGCAACGTGGATTCTGTGCCTCTCCTCTCTTCCTCCAGACTCTGGGACCTTGATTTCCAAAGGAAATGCAAAATTTACTTTCATCAGAGACCGTAACTTTGGACCACTCAGCAGCAGTTCATTCCTCTCCCTGACGAGACGCTTCTGACGCCGTGTCTTGTTCAAGAGTGGCTTGACACAAGGAATGCGACAGCTGAAACCCATGTCTTGCATATGTCTGTGCGTGGTGGTTCTTGAAGCAGTGCCTCCAGCTGCAGTCCACTCTTTGTGAATCTCCCCCACATTTTTGAATGTGTTTTGTTTCACAATCCTCTCCAGGGTGCGGTTATCCCTATTGCTTGTACACTTTTTTTCTACCACATCTTTTCCTTCCCTTCGCCTCTCTTTTAATATGCTTGGACACAGAGCTCTGTGAACAGCCAGCCTCTTTAGCTATGACCTTTTGTGTCTTGCCCTCCTTGTGCAAGGTGTCAATGGTCGTCTTTTGGACAGCTGTCAAGTCAGCAGTCTTCCCCATGATTGTGTTGCCTACAGAACTAGACCCAAAGCCCATTTAAAGCCCATTGCAGGTGTTTTGAGTTAATTAGCTGATTAGAGTGTGGCACCAGGTGTCTTCAATATTGAACCTTTTCACAATATTCAAATTTTCTGAGATACTGTATTTGGGGTTTTCATTAGTTGTCAGTTATAATCATCAATATTTAAATAAATAAACACTTGAAAAATATCAGTCTGTGGAATGAATGTATACATTATACAAGTTTCACTTTTTTAATGGAATTACTGAAATAAATCAACTTTTTGAGGATATTCTAATTTTATGACCAGCACCTGTATAGACAGACAGACACACACATTTTTCTATCCTTGAACGTAAAAATCCTTCTCTATTTTCTTTATCCCCTGTACCGAACCCGAATCTAATCCAACTAGGCCAAAGGTCCAAATCTCATTAACCTTTGTTTGAGGTCTGGAAATGTTTGAATTATAACAGTTAATAACAGTTTGAATGCAGCAATGGCATCCATTGCTAAGATTGCTATTGGATAATATCCCCCCAACCCCCATGTGCCTGTAGAATTGGTGGGAAGTGTTGTTTGATGATTTATTTATTTTTACATATAAGTGGAAGAGCTGTATACTGCTTTCTTCGTGGAGACTTAGAGCTGCACTGATCCGATACTCCAGAAGCACAAAGTCCAGTACTCGTAATCAGTATTGAGAATGTAAAAGTAGTATTAGTGCATCTCTACATGTAAATCACACAATCCAGTTTAAAACAGTGTCCAGTGGGTCCTGGTTGTCCTGGCACCGATTACACAAGGTAGGATCCATGTTTAATGTTGACGCTACAATGGACTGAGCCCGCATGACATGCTGCGCCTGGGGAACCCCGTGAACCCTGTTTGGAACCGGGTGAGGAGCCTTTTTGCCCAACACTTCTTCCAGCTTTCAGGTCTTTGTTTCAAGCCAGGCGCACCGGTATTCCGGCACTGGGATGTCGTCACTTTGGTCGTTAGGAGCTGTGCCAGATCAATGTTTTTTTTTGAGTGGGATTTAAACAAATTGAGCCAGATAATTGAGAGAAGCTTGGGTGTGAAATAGAGCCGTGTCTGTAATTATTTACGACACCTGACACCATGAGAGTTTAAAGCACCTGCAGATCTGAAGGGCTGCCTTCCATTGATGTTTCCTGCCATTTGTTTCAGGTAGTGTCACCGTGTGAATCATCAACCTGCAGTTTTCTGGTATTTAAGGAAATGTTAGGCATTTCCTGTGAAAAGACATTCAGCTGTTTTGAAGAGTTGCAACATTTCAGAAGAAAGCAAGGACAATGTATTTCTTTTTCATTTCTCTTGAATCCTTTATTTAACCAGGAACTCACAGTGGGCCAAAATACCAGCTTACGTACAGATGACAACATAAAATACAGCCTTAAAACATCAGTTAAAACGTTATATGAATAGGAGTGTTTAAACAAGCTAAAAAAGCATGCAGTTTGTGGTTACTCAATCCGTAATTTAAAATGGACTAACAGTACAGTGCTGTAATTTCAGGATCTTCTATAGACTGTTCCTGGAAGATGGGGCAGCAAAGTTAACAGCACACTCTTACCTGACTCTGTCCTTCTTATGGTCAGTATTATATAAATTACAGCTTTGAGATTTTAGGTGGTAATTGCGTGACTCTGCAATGTGAGCAAAGTGCTCTAATATATTTGCAGCAGCCGTATGCTGGCCTTACAGATAAATATATATACCAATGAATGTCACCTCAGTGATGTACATCCTACTGACACAAGCTACAGTGATGTGTGGCAGGTCTTGTGTTTGATACTCTCCACCACAGTCGTCTTAGATCTGTATCTGGTGTCTGCAGACTAGGGCAAAACAGTGGCTGCACCAAGAGCTCTTTTAACAATAAAATGCAAGATTTGTTCCTGAAGGAAAAGCCCTGTTTCGGTTTAAGCTTTTTAGTGAGCTGTTGAATGTGGTGCCAGGAAGACGGCTGTATGAAGATCTAAAATCCCAAGCAGTTGTATGATGACACCAGGTCTGTTGGCGTGTTTTGTGAAGCCATTTGTTTCCTGCAATCTGAAAATGGCCTCATGAAGTGTGGGAGCACAGTGCTGCAAACGATGCTGTCATCTGCATTAATCTACTGTAGGACCAGCAATGTTTTCATTCATTTATTCAAATTGTGAACAATAATGAGCAAAGGATGGAGCATTGCAGCACTCCAGTATTAAACGTGGGATGTACCAGGGACACTGGGTGACATTTTGGGATACTTTTCACATTAAACATGCCTTTTGATTTGACAGCCTGCCCCAGCGTGCAGTTTAAATTGAGACACCCGTTTGACCTGATCACATGTTTTTGAAGGTTAGTTTTGCTAGCTCAAGTGTTTCCCAACTCCGGTCCTAATGTACCCCAACAGTACATGAAGTTCTGCCTTAGTGTTTCATTTTATTGTATCCTCAGACAAGCACACTTGACTCAGCTTATCAACCAATCATCAGTACCTCATTGATTTGAATTCGGCATGCTTGCCCCGGGCTACAACAACGTGGTCTTGAGAGTTCCTAGAGGACCGGAAAAAAGAGAACCACTGCGCTAGCTAATTTCCTTATGCAAGTGTGATCTGGATTTTTGTTGGCGACTCTTCATAATATCTTTATAGTGTACTAGCTATGGTAATACTTAAAAATGTTACTATAAATGACAGAAGCAGAAACCCACTCTGAAACTCTGATGTGCCTGTGTGTTCATATACGGTGTTCAACAATATATTGAGAAATGAGCCAAACCCTCAAAATTTGTTTTTTAATACTGCCTTCTTTTTCAATGTTCTGTATTCACTCAATGTTGGCATTCCTGCCTTAGTGTTTAATGAACGTTGTCCTTAGTGTTTGAGTGTGCCTACACCCAGCTGGTCCTGCCCTGGTACTGCGTCCCTGAGCCCTGTGAGAGGCAGCCCATCCATCAGGCACTGTGGAGGGAGTTTGACCAGGTCATTGATCGAGTCATCAGCCGAGGCAGAGACTTCGATGTCTGCACTGGAATTCTGGGCTGCGTTCGCATCCTGACTTATCACCTAAACAGCGCCAAACAGTCCGGCAGGTGAAATGTACCAAACGCACGCAAAGACTCCCGTGTTACATTTCCATTCTACAGCTTTGTCGCTTCTCTGTTCTGTTTAAGGGGGTTGCGTATGTTTTATTATTTGAATTAATCATTAACATGTTTTTGCACTTTTATTGGGTGTAGCAAAACATTTTTGTAGTTTGCATGTGACCTACATGCAATGTCACATGATTGAACCCTAATCAAGGTATATGCTCTGTCCAATGTCATTTATCTACAGTGTAACAAGTCATAACAGGAAAAAATTAACTTTGATTTGTCTCATTTGCTCGTCTTCGCAGAGATCCATTGTTCAGCTCTAGAGGAGAGGAGGTTGCAGTTCTCAGAGTTTTCTCCGAAGCACTGGTGCGAAACTTTCTTCCTGAGTCCCTATGGGGACTGGCAGTCAGCCAGTGTGTCTTAAATGAGATTGTTGCCTTAAAAGGTAAGACCCACAAAACAGGCCAGTCAGCTTCTCGTGTATTCTCTTACCACATTATTGAAGTTATTAAAATTAGAAAATGATCAGAAAACCAAAATCAGTGGATAGAGATTAGGGGATAGAGATTAGAATGCTACCCTTACTTTGCAGCAGCCAAAATAATGACTCTCTTCAGGATGAACTGAGTTCAACAGGTTTTCATTGAAGCATGCAGATAATTGGCATTGTTTATGGCTTTGTAATGGTAAGAGGTATTTCTGTTGTGAAACTGGAACTACTGGTGCTACAGCTGTAGCGTCTATTGAGTCTCAGTAATGGTTCAAGAAACCTGGAAGTCAGGACTGTTTGTTTTTTCCTGGCTAAAGAGGATGAACATTTAAACCATTTAGCGGACAGTTATCCAGTGCGATTTACAGCAGCATTTAGGATTAAGTGCCTTACTCGTCAACAGATTTATTTTCCATGTATTGGTTTGGGGGACCAGCAACTCTCTAACCAATCTGCCATGCTAATAGTAAAATAAAGACACACTGGAGGTGGCTATAGTGGGATTGGTCTCAGGGGGGTGGGGTCTCAGTTGGAGGGGTTCCAATCATTCTCAGACTGACATTTCTTTGTCCTCATACTGCTGTGTTATTTCTATGTCCCGTCGCGTTGACTTTGCCACCTGTGCCCTCAGTGTTGGAGGTGCTGGTGACCTGGCTTTCGGATCCTGACAACCTCAACCAGCTGGTGGTGAGTCAGCTGGACATAGTGACCCCCAAGAGCTCCGTGGAGGACCTGAGTGACTCTGAGTCTGACAGATCCTCCCTGGAGGGCCAGGCTAGTGGAGCGTGAGTGACTGGTTTCCTGCCAGGCTGACATACTTTTGTCCCTAGTAGAAACAGTTTGATGCTGGTATGGTGATGTGCATAGAACATGTAAATGATGATTTGTTGCCTAATTGTTTTTGTGTTTTTAGGAATCTAGAAAAAACTGAGGACACTCAAAACAGTGAGAAGAAGTCCAAAAAGAAAGGTGTGTCTGTGATTGTGGTTTTACTGTGCATCTGGAGACCAGAAGTCCTCATGGAGATAGTAAAGGTTTAGGTATAAAGGTCAGGTTATTGAGGTTAAGGTTAGGGAATGGTGAATAGTTCTTTCAGTCCTGTCTGCCTGAAACAATTATTATAATTAAAAATAACAAGAACTGAATATTTCTCTCCTGTATGTTTTTCCAGCCAACAAATTGACTGAAGGCTGGTCGAAATTCCTTCACAAGATGAAACCAAAAAGAGCTAAAAAGAAGATGATGAAGGAAAAGGAACAGACGCTGCTGTTCAGGGCCATGTCCTTTAACAGCAATCTGTCAGATGAGGAAGAAGGGAGAAGCCAGGAGGCCCCCATTTACAGCCAGCAGGAATCCACCAATGTAAGGACACTGCAGTGAAAGACAGAGCAACTCTGCAGCACAGCACTCCACACTCTGCTTTTTTCCCTTCACAACCATTTGTATCGATTTCTAAAGACCTAGTGAACAGCTTTCAATGCACACATGCCATCTATTTAGACATAAACCCATAACATAAAAAGAATTGCCATCTGTCCACTTGTGAACGCTTCTATGTTTCTGATGTAAAATTAGGTATCAACACAAGAATGAAATATGACAGCGCTGGATTTTTGTTTTTTCTGGTTTCTTTGGTTCCCCAGGAAGACCGCAGCCTGGAGGACTACCTGAGTAGTGTACAAGAGGACATGATGGAGTTCAAGCTGTCATATGAGATGTGGCGCGTCGGTCACTGGGTGGTCACTGTCCCCAATGTGAGTCAAGTCATCCACGGGGGAATGCTATTAATGCATCTGGTGCTAAATATGAACCTGATCTGGTTGAGAGATGCACTTGGCATTTGTATTAACGTTTGAGCCAGGATTGTGCTGTAAGGAAGATGTCATTGTCTGTAGGCTCAGAGGGAAGACGAGGAGCTGTGTTTTACAGTTCACATCGAAGAGAGGGACAACCCTGAGAACCTTCACTGGGATGTTAAGAAGACACGAACAGACGTCATCCACTTTCGCAACCTGTGGCAGGTTAGGAACAGAAGAATAGTGAGGTGGCATTTTTGCAAGCGTGTTTCACAAAGTACCACTGAAAAGAGGAACTAGACTGCTGTATGTTTTTCAACCAGACTTTCTCAGGTTGTCTCAACAGGATGCCACAGCAAAGGTTCTCTAAATAATAAACATTATTATTATTATTATTATTATTATTATTATTATTATTATTATTATTAATAATAATAATTACCCATGTGTGTAGAGCTATTTGATAATTAAATCATGCCATGTCACGAATATACTCTGGCAGTTATTTTCTGGCAGTCTTCCAATCTGTCTTTTGTGGCAGTGATGTGGTGTTAAACATCAGCCAAACCAGGTTGGTTTACGTTGGACAGGTTGGTTTACGTTGGACAGGTACAGGTTGAGTTAGTATGCCAGATAAATTACTGACTGTGTGAAAAGATGACAATGTTAATCCAATTCTAAATTATCTATTCGACATCCAATAATTTGTGATGCACAACGCACAATGCAGGCTTTGTATGTCAGTTTGATTTTCTGCAAAGGAACAGGGCAGAGTTTTATTCACTCAGACAGAATGAGGATATTACCTAACCTAGTTGGTAGCGGATTTGGTTCAAAACATTTGTCGCTATGGTTTCTGATTACTCTATCTACAAATTTACGCAAATTCTGTGTTGACCGACAGGTTAGGAAACCTATTTTCTGGACGTTTCCTCAGCTTGTCACCACAGACAATCTTAGTGTCAATTTTGACAACATACTTAGTTTTTTAGGAAAAAATAGTATTGTTCAAATTTTTCTCTTAGGAATGAAGCATAATGTCACTGCCACACATTTTGTAGCATACAGTTTTTGAGTAATTCATTTTTGTTGAAAAGTGCCCAAACTATCCTAGCCCAAACTGTCATAGATCATTTTCAATGTAATGTGTTCCGTCCCTTGAATGGATCATATAATCTTTTTTTTCAGGACTTCGCTAATTTACCCTCCCTGTCCGTGTTAGAGAGGAACATCGAGGAGGACTTTAAAGGGGCCACAATCTCCCTCCAGCTCTTCTTACAGGTACACTGGTACACATCAGACTCAAGAGCCCAAATGAACATCACTGATTTGATTTTTAAAAAGTCTTATTCTCCCTGTTCGCTCCAGGAGCTGGTTTCTGATGCCCTGATGGGTAACAACCAGACGGTTTTTCAGTTCTTGTGTCCTCTGGACAAGCTGCTGTGTGAAGAGGAGTGTGTGGGAGGAGTCTGGAGTCTTCTCAGTGGTCTGGCTGAATTCCTTACTCCAGCCCAAGAGGAAGATGAGGTAGGCATTTTAATAACAGGTTCAGCAAGGCCTGTGAACACCAAGTAAAATGATGTGTATGTTTAAATTGACATAGCAAATAAAGTCTTCTGATTTTGATTCTACGTTCATCTTCAGTTGGATGCAGCAGTTGAGACCCTCTGGTGGTGTATGAACTTATCACAGAGGTTGGGAATCTCTGGGGCTCAGCATGAGATCTGATTAATCCAATCTGCTCTGAAAGATTTTATATGGAAATAATCGATGTGATCAAAAGATGAATTAGTTGAAGAACAAAGAGTGACTTAAATAAAATCTATCCAGGATTAGGTCAATCTGGCTATTTTTGGTGTCTGTATGTGAATATCGATATCTCTGTCACTGATCCAGATATAAGATATTGTATACTTAATTTATTTTTAAACACATTTCTCCCCTCCCTATTTTGTAATGTTCAATGCATATTCATCTCGTCACAACCACTCTGCAGCAGTTGGGCGGAAGTTGAAGGTCGAGATATCTCTCCAAGGACATCTCTCCAAGATGTTCTTCATCCTATCACGCTGCTCGCTCAACCAGAAAGTCTTCTCCAGCCTTGGCGAAGGGCCTCAGCTTACTTGCGTTGACAGATTTTTGATTGTTTGGTCGCCCAAATCCTCAGAATCCCATTTTTCAGTTTTGAAAATCCCAACATTTAATTGGATAGAATTAATCCAGACAAAAGTAAAATGTTTTCGTGAGTAATTCTTTTCATCAGTTACTTTACTGGATTGGGTCACCTGGGGTTGAGAATCCCATTCTGATCTGGTAAAACCAACTGCCCGAAAAGATGGCTAGGTGTCCTCAGCGCTACGCCCTGCAGGAAGAACAACATGGCATGGATGCCGCCCATCTCTCCTTGACACGCCGCCCGGAGTCTGACAAGCATTTAATTGACCCTTGCCCTTTGGTGTGTATCAGTGTGCTGCTCCATTCTGGACAACCGCTAATTTGCCAGCCCTTCATCGCCACACCTGACTACAGAGCTGGACAGATTTTGGATGAGATCATTGCTAGTTGCTCATTCTTTAACTGCGGAGAGCTGTTTGTTCTGAGATTCTGTTATATATTTAACCATAATAGCTTGAATATATAGACTCATCTATATACATGGATGGATACCGTCTCTTTAAGGTTATTTGACAGTCATTGTGTCCTGGATGTTATTCATGTCATTGTGTAGTGATATGATTAAATGCGTAGAAACAGAATTAATAGAACTGAAAAATTATGTAAATGGAACTTCTGTTCTACTAATTGTATTTCCATTCATCCAATCGCATGCAAAACGTGAAATCCAGGTTGGGCCCAGTTCCTCATTGGGGCAGCCGATAGCCTAGTGGTTAGACCAGCAACCGAAAACCGGCATGGTAAAAAAATCTGTTGTTTGTTCCTTGAGAAAACCGGTAACCATATTGGTTTTTCTAAGCAGCTCTCGGCGAGAGTGCCTTCAAAATTACTGAAAATTTTGAGATAATCTGGTGATGGGATTTTCCTAGTCTACCCGGATCTAAGGTTGATGCAAATTGGCTCCGCCCAGCCACCTGTCAGCTGGAGAAGGCTCTGTCCTCCGGCGTTTAGGTTCTGGTGAATACCCCCTGATTGGGCAAGCAGTGTGATGGGCGGCTTGGCGGTATGTGCCCTGGTGGACTTTCCCCAACACAGTGATAGTTGCTGCAATGAAGCCTATCGCAAATTGCTCATCAAGACATTGGGGCTCAATTGGAAGAAAAAGAGAAATGTAGAGACAGTGTTTTTTATCTGATTTTTTTTTCTCTATTGATAGGGTCAAATGACAGAAAATTATAAGAACATATGAGTTATTGACTTGAGTGGTGACTGCCATTCTATTATTTTGTATATTTAATCCTATTTGTCAACTGAAATTCAGAGATGTACCTTTTGAAAACAGGGTCTTTTTAATGGTTTTTGCAATGCACATTGATTTTTTTTCAGGAAAGACACAACAGCCTTCAAAGAGGGACCAAATCAGGTGATTCCAACACAATGGAGGTTCTAGATCCAGCTGCATCTGTAAACTTGGATGAAAACATTGTTGATTCAAAGAAGGGCCGGTCCCAAGGCCCTTTGATTCTCATCTCCCAATGGGATGATAAATCTCTTTTAAAACCCAATTCCACCGAGTGCTGCGAAAATAAAAAGACTGTAGCAGCTGGAAAATCTGATTTGTTGGTTAATGCAGAGAAAACAGAGGACAAAACTGACAAATCAGAGAGCCCTGTGACATTCAAACGAAAGACGATACAAAAAGGTCTGTCTAGATCAGAGGAATGTCTGGCTCAAATGAAACTGGACACCACTGAAAACCAGAACGTCTGTACACCTCGACATGGATGCTCACTATGTGACCTCAGTGACAGTCCGTGCCATCATTTGGGTGGAAAATCGAATAAAAAGGAGAAACTAACTTTCAAAATGTCAGGAGGGATTAGCAAGAGTAAAGGAAAGGACGTGGGGAGCCAGTCGAAATTAGAAGACTCACACTGTTTGAAAAAGGACCCATCCAGCTGGGAACACATTGAAGCAACCAAAGCCATTTTTGATTTGTTGAAAGCAATATCTGGTTAGTTCCTAATTCGTTTGAAAGTATAATGAGTTGATTTTAGATTGTTTATCTTTTAATTAAAGAGTCCCCTTCTAAGTGGATGGTGATAATTTATTTTAATTAATTAGGTGTAATAATCAGTGCCCTACATTTCCCTCCAGGTAATTCCATCTTCATGAACATATTTGATGCAATTCTGAAACCCGTCATGCTGATATTGAAAAAGTAAGCGCAGTGTTTTTCATACCAAAAGAATAAAGATGGCTCTGCATTTAACCTTTTAAGAATCCCAGCATGACATGTTACCTTTCTTAGGAAAGTGAACAGCTTTTTGAATAAGATTCGACCAACAGAAGCCCAGCTTGCCTCATATATTGACATCTTACGTGAGAAGCAGTGGCCTGAGGGCTTGCCAAAGACAAACATTCCCAAAGGCCATCGCAGCAGTGAGGAGAAAAATGACACTAAAGATCGAGCTCAGCAACTCATCAACGCCAGATGTACATACATTTACAAATAAAATTTTGACAGGAAATGAGGCAAGAGTGTCACAGTTTAGTAATGTCAACTTCTTATTCTAGATTCAAATTATCTCATCTTAAAGAAGACTGATGTGGAGACTGTGTTCAAGCTCTTCCAGGACCCTGAAGAAAACAAGAAGCTGGTTTATGTGAGTATTTGGCCTCTTCTGATTCTATCAAGAGCATTGAAAGTGAGAACGGTGTTCATTCTGTTTTTTAGGTACATTTTGTGAAATAATAGTTGAACTGGCAATATTTAGGTAGGTTCCTGCCTGTTTTGTTCTGTTAGACAAAATAACATTAGATGCCTGATAGAAATGTACTTTCATAGTGTTTCACAGCTAAAATGTCTTGTTTTGAAGAATGGATACATCCCAGTTTCATAGAGCTCTGGATATTTCATTATACACAAAATTCACTAATTATTTACTCTTTTTCATAAACAGATGCTGCTTTCATTCCTTTTAAAAAAGCTTCTGCCAGATGAGGATGCCTTGAAGATGAATGCCGTAACGTTGCAGAAGGTGAATGCCAACTAACAAAGTATTTCTTTATTTATTTTCTTTGTTAGTGAATTGTGCTTTTAAATATTTTTTCATTCATTAAACTGTAGTCTGGATGTTTTGGAAAGTTTTGCTATTTATTTGATTGTTGTACCCCATTGTCACAACAGTCCCATTTGTTCGTTCTTGGTTGGTGTATTTGAATGAAACATATTCCAGGCTACACACAAAATGTTATGAATCAAACTATGATTGTAAATGTATGAAATGTTGATTATTAAATACATTGATCATTATACTGTGATATGTATTTGGCTCCATTGAAAAACTAACATGAGGTAATGGTAGCAACATTATAAATATACTTTTATTATATTTTTATATATATTTCTTTCCTCTTGTAGGGGACACAGAGAGCACAGTTTGTAAATAAAATGAGTGAAGTTTTGACCAAAATTCTTTGAGCACTTTTTTTTTGAGCATGTACAGATTGAATAGGGAGACGTGTGAAATTGTAAGAAGCACTTGACTTAAGTTATTCATATTTTTGGGCATTCTGATAGGATAATTGTCTGTAATTTTACACACAAATGCTTTATTTGAAGTTTTACTGTGAAAATGTGCAAAAACACTGAATGTTACAGTTTGAAGTTAATGTTATAAATAAGTGCCTTATTAATAAAGACATTTTATAAATGTGTTTTGTTTTTTTAACATGCCCCTAATTTTTGTACATTATGTGGTGGGTGTATTCTGTCGTAATCTGAGTATCGACTGTATTATTCCTATCTCCGTTTTTTTGCTTTATGTTTATTATCACAGGCACGTTATGTTCATGTTTTAGGTCTCCTTTGCTCTGTTGAATGCTAATGCCCGCCAACACAAAAGGTGGCAGTATTGTTGCTGGTGATTACAACAGTCATCTATTAACACAGACCTGGTGCTTAATCCAAGATGGCTGCGCCCTGCACTTTGGTTACGGCGTGAAGGTGCTCCTGATTTGAACATTAAATAACGGACAGGTATGAGAAACTTCACGATTTGATGATAACATTTAATGTCCGTTAGATACGTATTTCTGTTTATTTCATGTGTGCTGTTTATTTTGTCAAACTTGTCTCAGGCCTGCATTCGCTAACTAGCTAATTTCTGCAATGGGTATAAATAACTAGTACTTCTACTGTATATGAGTTAAAACAAAGTAGCAAAGAGAATACTAAATGCGGTATATTACCAGTGTCTTTGCACTAAAATCCCAAAGCATGTTCTAGATCTTCCTGTTTGGTGTCTTGTGCAGGCCAGTGTCCACACAGTGGCAATTAGCTTAAAAATGAACTAATATTTGGACAGAAACCTACCGTTTATAATATCCTGTAACGTCAGTTGGTTAAGAGCCGAATGTCCAAACAGACGCAGTTACGTCACGGAACCACCATTAGAACAGTAGCATTCCAGTACATTACACAGCCGTACACGCGAATTAATCTGGAGTACGTTGGTTACCCATTATATTGAGAATATTTCAAAGATTATTCAGAAACATCGTGGTTCGACATCATTTGTTATTTGATCAGGATAGGAATGTTCATTTTTCCTTTTTAAGATGATTGGATATACAGTCATTTTAAATACTACAGTACAGTTTTGTATTCTGAGGTAAATTTCAGTGCTGATGGAACTCTCTGTGGTCTGTGTGCATGAGATAGTGTATGATGCCTGGTAATCTAAATAGAGCTATTTTCAGGGCCTTTTAGAAAGCATTTACCCCTTCACATTTTCCAAATGTTTGTGTGTTATTTACTTAAATTTAACTATTTGATCTTAATACCAAGCGGGAAGGATGAATGGTGCAATATACAGACAGGTCCTTAAAGAATAACCTGATCCAGAGTGCCCCGGACCTCAGATCTTTGAGCACAACAATTAGCTGAATCACACAGCCAAGTACAAGTCTGTGAGTGTCCTTTAATGAGCTGGATTTCAACCCTATTGAACATTTGTGGCTAGGCCTGAAGATTACACCAACACTCCCTGTTCAATCTGAGAGAGCGTAATAAAATCTACAAGGACGAATGGGAGAAACTTCCCAAATCCAGGTGTCCAAAACTGATAGAGGCAAAAGCCAAGAAGACTCAAAGCTGTGATCGCTGTCAAAAGGGCTTCTACAGTACTGATTAAAGTGTCTGAATCCTTATGTGCCAGATATTTTTATATATTTTTTCCATTAAAAAACTGGCACACAAATTCAAATATTTTTTTTTGCTTTGTCATGATGGGGTATTGTCTGTAAATTTATGGAACAAACTAAAATTGTAATTAACTGTAAATGAAATCCATAACACAAATACGACTGGAGGAATTGAAGGGGTCTGAATGCTTTCTGGCACCGCTGTAGAATAGGGCTACGATTTGGATAAAATATAAATTGCTATTCCTTTTGGCTAAATATTGCAATTTCGAGGTAACGCCGATTTTCAAACACTTGAGTATAAACAGTGTAGATAACCTCATGTCTAAAATGATATCATGGAAATCATAGCCCGCTTACTGAATAGAAAATGAATTGAAATGAATATCCTAATGCTTTTGAAACCCTTATTACTGATTTCAAAGTACAGCCTGTGTCCAAAACACTAGTATATACTAAACTCATTTAATGCAATGGCGTTTGTTGCATTGCCTGTAGTATGCCAAGAAACAGAAAAGTATAAGCTAACGAGGAGCACCGAGATGTATTCCCATAAACACCAACATGATCACTAAGTGTTTCGGCTTCAAGGTTGTTGAATTGTTTGTGAAAAGTCACAAACTTCCTAGCGCCTCTGGCTAACGTGTGAAGCAGGGGGGGAAATTACTTCACGGACAGTTATTGAAGGCCAACTGTCAAACATTTACATGTTTAGTTTTTTACGGAGAAAGGCTATTGTCGGGAGTAAGGCTAATTAAAAAAGTTAGTGAGTCAGCATTTTGTAAAAGTTTTATTGATTCTGACTGATGCATGCTATTTTTGGAATCAATAGAATATTTTAATTGGGGAGCGACACGTGTCTGTAAATCACCTCATCCCTGTTATTTTAACGTGGTTTTGTCTTTGTACATTTCTGTGCAGAGGAGAGTTATGTCTGCCTAGATACTAGTTCAATAGCTAGCCAGTTAAGTGCATGCTTTGTCAATAATTAAATAAAAAAACACCCATAACACTTAAGACTTAAGACACTTAAGACTTCTATAACTGTAGTGACATTACTCAAGTACTCCAGTACAGCATTAATAATGTACTTGCTATTTCCCTCACAAAGAACTGAAGGCAATATGACATGACATTTGTGTAGCACTTGAACTAGTCTCCTCCGCTATCTCCTAAATCTATGTCCTTATCTCCTTTCTGTAATTCCTGCTTCATGTGATGAAACAGAAAAACTGATGATGGAAGCCAAGTGGTAATGTGTGTGTGGTCCTAATTTTCTCAGCGTGATTTGTCCGATCAGATTCTCGTAGACTTGTTCAGTTACTAGACACAAGCACAGCACTGCAGGGAGAAATGCAGTCTGTTAGAGTAATGTTAGATTGTTCAGTATCTGACAGACATTCTGACCTTTAGTTTTATCCTTAATACCTTGTAAAACGATTTGAGCTACAGACCTGGGGCTAGGCTCTTTATGAAGGGGAAAAAATGTTTACAGCAACTCCTGTCTGAAGCAGCAGAGTTAATTTTGAGGAGAAACATGTCGTGTGTAGGCGGCATTTAATGATATAATAACACCGTGAACCAAACATTCTGCCAAAGCACCCGGGGAGTTTTCAGGGCCAAAGAGTGGAAAGTTCTTGACTTGCCGGGTCAGTGTCCAGATTTAAATCCGGTTGAACATTTGCACAAAAAGACATCAGAACAAGGGATGATGGCTCTGTAGTACAGTCATGGCAGAGCATCATGGACAATACCCGACATCTGGTGGTGTCAGTGGGTCCCACGTCTCTGGCAGTTATTGCGTATGTGACTAAGTTGGTTAATCAGGACATGAACCAGTCCCAAGGTCTTTGGTGCCTTTAGACAGGGACTGTGGAAAGTGTTGACGTTTCTAATTTGAGAAGCCAATATGCAAATCACCCTCAAAGTAAAAAAAAAAATATATATAAAAATGATATATATATATATATATATATATATATATATATATATATATATATATAATATATACCTACATACAGATATGTGTGTGTGTACACACACAGATATACACTCACCTAAAGGATTATTAGGAAGACCATACTAATGCTTTGTTTGACCACCTTTCGCCTTCAGAACTGCCTTAATTCTGGCATTGATTCAACAAGGTGCTGAAAGCATTCTTTAGAAATGTTGGCCCATATTGATAGGATGCACATCTCGTGCAAATTGTAGCCTCTTTTTCCTATTTGTAGTGGAGATGAGTGGTACCCGGTGGGGTCTTCTGCTGTTGTAGCCCACCCGCCTCAAGGTTGTGTGTGTTGTGGCTTCACAAATGCTTTGCAGCATACCTTGGTTGTAACGAGTGGTTATTTCAGTCAAAGTTGCTCTTCTATCAGCTTGAATCAGTCGGCCCATTCTCCTCTGACCTCTAGCATCAACAAGGCATTTTCGCCCACAGGACTGCCGCATACTGGATGTTTTTCCCTTTTCACACCATTCTTTGTAAACTCTAGAAATGGTTGTGTGTGAAAATCCCAGTAACTGAGCAGATTGTGAAATACTCAGACCGGCCCATCTGGCACCAACAACCATGCCACGCTCAAAATTGCTTAAATCACATTTCTTTTCCATTCTGACATTCAGTTTGGAGTTCAGGAGATTGTCTTGACCAGGACCACACCCCTAAATGCATTGAAGCAACTGCCATGTGATTGGTTGATTAGATAATTGCATTAATGAGAAATTGAACAGGTGTTCCTAATAATCCTTTAGGTGAGTGTATATACACACACACACACACATGTATGTATATAATATATGTATGTGTATATATGTGATACCTTTGGGTCAAGCGGACACTATGACCTTTTCTGAGAGCTCTGCCAAGCAATGGGGCTTATATGTAATTGCCTCCGCTATAAGACCAATTCATCTTTAACAACAAATGATTCATGAAACTTCTCACGAACACACAATCAGTCTTCAAAATACATCCAAAACACCTTTGAACCAGGCCAGTTGTCCAGAACCATTTTGATCTTTTTGGGCCAGTTTTGCAGACAGATTAAGCCTAGTCGAGGACTAAAACAACAAGCTCAATGGAGTTTTCTATTGAACTTGATTTATTTTGTCCTAGACAATCCATAATCCATGTCTACGAAACCGGCCCTTAAAGGAAAAGTTTGCTGTTTTTGAACCTGGGGCATATTTGCAGATTATCTAGCATGATCCTTGTTCATACAGACTTTTAATAAATTATTTCAGTTTTGAGTTTCTCCAATATGATTTAAAAAAAAAATGTGAACTAGGATCACGCTACATCATCTGTAAATAGGCTCCAGGTTTAAAATAGCAAACTTTTCTTTTGTCTCCCCGTAACTTAAACCAATGATTAGTGCAAAACACCTTTAAGTGCCTCATATATATTTTGAAAGCAGGAGCAATCCATTCACCTGCTTTTAAGATAAGAACATTTATTCTCCACACATTTTGTCATTACAATAATCCATCCAAATGAAATATTTCCTTGTTTTGTCACCTTAACTTGAATTCAAGTCAGTCTGTCGACTGAAAAGTAGTTTTTTTTCAATCATTGTTGGTCTTAATTAATATTAAAAACATACTTAGCATTCACAAATGTCAAGACTCAATCTGAACCAACTTTCGGGAAAAATGCTGTCTCATCAGGTATGGCGTCTCTGGCTGTGGGAAAGATGATACCTTGACTTTACTGGCTGTCTATGCTCATAAGAGGTGTGTGTGCTCTGGAAGACAGTCTAACACTGGTTTAAGGTCTAAGCACAGACACATTTTCAGAATCTGCCATTATTCCCTTTTAAGACAGTTGTCAGACAGACAAGCCCTTTGCTGAACAGACACAAATGCTTGTTAAATCTTAGCTAGACAAAAAGGTTTAAAAATTGGGTGATCGTTGTCAAGGTTACTTGTATCCCCCCTTTATGGAGAGGAAGCATGTTAGTAGCTTTCTAGGAATATAGCCTGAGACCAGTGTTACATTTACCACACCCGAAGGAATATCTCCTCTGGCCAGTGTTACATTTACCAGACTATAGGAATATCTCCTGAGGTCAGGGTTAGATTTACCACACTGTAGGAATATCGGAGACCAATTTTACATTTCAAATATAGGTTACAAAGCTTGTGATAAGCAGAGCTGCACATTTAACAGACCTGGGTCAAGATAGTCGGCCCAAATGGATTTCTTTGTGTTCAGCTAGCGAGGCATCAAGGACGTTATCTGTGAATTGCTGAATAGAGATACCTTGACTACTGTTTTCCTAATGTACCTTTTGTAATACATAAATTGAGAGGGAGTTATGTTCTTTGTGGATGGCCAGTACGGATGCCTCATGTTTCAATTCTAACAAAGCAGTGAAACACCCGATTCAATTGATTTGTTTTGTGATTCAAAATAAGTTGACATGTTTATCCTTGTGTGTAGTATTTGGAAAAGACTGGGTGCACATTAATCGCTGTGGATATGAATACACACCCCATCTAGCAAACTCCAGCAAGCATCAGGACATTTTAGGCAAACCTTTCATGCTCAACTCAAGCATTGAAAACTCACCACAACCATTAACACTTTGCATTGGCCATCTCAGTCTCCGGCCTTGAATCCCATTGAAAAGCTGTGGCCTGATTTGAAGGGGTTTGTTTGTCGGCACAAACTGAAGCATATCATGGCTCTTAAAAGGGCTTGTTTGGAGGAATGGTATAAGATGTTTCATTTTCTCAATTTAGGGCAGTGCATGTGGAATATTCCACCAAATTCTCTGGATGACATGGGTTTTCTTTATCTTAAACAACTAGTTGTGTGCTGTATGAGTGCTTGATTGATATTACAATTTGCAGCTTTTAGTCTAAAACAAAGAAACAACATTTTTGCAACCGTTTTGCATAACTGTTTAGCTGCTAATTAGCATCAGCTGTCTGACATCGTCAGAGTTCAGCTTTGTCAATATTTTAGCTTGGCCTTGTTTAGACATAGTCAATTACCAATTTGTGAGGAATGTTCTAAAACTTTCCTTCTAAGGTGCTTTATTCTGTCTCCAGACTGCTTGATACTTTGACTTTACTGCAATCGATATCCAACTCTGTGGCTGGAGAGTTTGAAGAACCGAATGCCTGAATGCTAATGTGTGAAAATGCAAAACAAACGTGTCAGTCCTATTAGGACAATATCACAATACCTAAGAGTTACAGAGTGTCTGAGCTGGGTTTTTATGTTTACTTGACATCTCTTCCATAGCTGTTGATTCCCGGGTTGTCAGTTGAACCCCTGATCCAGGGCGGGATCTTGGGGTGTAACATGGTGATTGGGAAGTGAACTCTAATGCAGTTCAGACAGAAAACACCATCAAAATATCTTTAATATTGTCATGCTTCTCCTATATGAACATCACATTATTCAAGGGTGTCCCAGTCAGTTGCTTTATGGTTATGACAAGTCAAATGCTGTCACCTAGGTAAGCTGCCCCAGTTTTCACAAGGAACCACTGGGAGAGTGCCAAAAAAAAGGCTGGTTGGGAGGGGTGAGGCGCCATAAAAAAAGACTAATCTCTTCACAATATTTTCGATTGCCTTTACTTTTTACCTCAGTGCTAAGACGTCCACGGCTAAACCAGTCTTTGACAATGTTATCTGCACTATTCCTTTAATTTGTTATTGGCAAAACAATCTTAAAGTTGTCTAGATCTTTAGCTTGACTCATCTGTATTCTTTTCACGTTAGTGGTGACATCTCCTCGTTCTGCATAGCATCACACTATTTAACTTGGAAAGCTTATTGCTCTCAGAGGATGTCAGACCGTTGTCCCTCTCTTTGGCTTTGACTGATTACTAAGCTGAGATGAGAGCCCTGGGCCCCAAGTTTTTATGTTGGTTAGACCTATTTGAAAAAAAGATCCTCAAATCATGCTCTAACCTCTCTTCTGTAACACGTTGCTGAATGCATTTTAGCATGTTTGTCAACTGTCTTTCTGCTCTGCCAGTACTGTAGCAGCTCTGTAGTACACATCAGCTTCAAATAGTGTCTCAGGTGCACATCTCTAAAAAGAGAGTATTGAGTCACAAAGAGAGGTTTGATTTAGGAATGCACAATGCAGCTCTGAGAAATGTGTGTCGGTTGTTGCCGATATCTAGGTCAGTGCTTCACAAGCTCCCGTTGCTTGGTCGCCTGATGAACAATTAGATTTTTAGGGGGAACTGCTGTTTTCATTATTCATACTCTGGCTTCAGTTATGGTGCATTAAAGCATGACACTTTCATTTCCTCACCACACTATTCCCAATCTCCCAAATTGGAATTCTTAACCTCACATTCAATGTCATTCCTAATTATTTTTCTAGGAATGTCTTGCAATAATCCCACATCTTGCATTGCTTTTTCACTGGCATATTTTTGGGGGCATTTGTCTCCGGTTGATGGAAAATAATTGTTCTAATTTCCTGTGATAGCACTTCTTATTTCATTTGAATTAGTTAGTGCTTTTTCTTTGATCCTTGCTTGGTTTCCGTTTGACATTGGGCAGGTTAACGTGATCGTCTGAGAATGCCAAGCTGGACTCTTCTCGATTTCAGATTTGCTCGCAAATCGATTATAACTGTTCCATGACACTCTAACAGTGGAGTTACATGTTAGGTGAGTAGCATGAAATTGACTGCCGAAAAGACGTGAGTGACATTTTAAAGGCACAAGGTAAAAAATTCTTCAAACCAAAAAGGGCATTGCCATGGTAACGTAGATGCTGCGATTCAGTTTCTGCATTTTAAATGTATGCCAAACAAAACCTATTGACCACAAAGTTAAACCAACTTTACACAAGGACTCGCTTTAGTTTCACAAATGTCCACTGAATATTTTACCGAAACACATACAGTACTTGAAAAAAAAGTGCAGATTTACATTTCATAACAGAGATACCGTAAAATGTGTTTTCTGGTGACCCTGTTTATTAAAAAACTTTAAATATCTGAGATTTGCAGTCAAAACACTAACACTTAATACATTTAACTTCTGTAGTGCTTTTCATTTAAAAGTAATCTCAAAGCATTAAAGAAAACCCAGGTTGACCATATACTGCCTGCCAATATTGGGACTAAATATTCCAGGTGTCAGGTTAACGCTATAGTGCAATGCATCATCTATTGAATTTTACACTAATTTATGAAAATGTACATAATATAGGCCTATATGCTGTAACTGTGAAATGACGCTGTTATACATTATTGCTGCACCTTCCTCCCAGTGGAGTCATTTAGAGAAATCTCAAGCAGATCAACAAACAGTGGTAGAATGGGCCAAGTAAAATGCATCTGTCATCTCTTGATTGCTTACATTTGACACTGTTCATGATTTCTGTTTTGTGAAAAGACAAGTCCGGAATTGTGTAGGGAATCATTGTGCCGTGTAAATGTGAAATATCCTTATGTAAAAAATGAAATTAAAATGTTAAATATAAGCTAGGGGACCAAAAGTAAAAGACAAACACAAGCATGTGAGAAACAGGAGAAGGGATGATCATTGGTTGACAATACTGTTATTAATTATTGTATCTTTTTAATGTTTTTTAAAATTGTATTTAGATAATTGAAAACAAGATGGTGATCTCAAAAGTTGTCTTGCAAAATGTCTAATAACATTAATAGTCTCCAGGGATGTAACATGTGTATTTTCGCTATATTGGTATTTTGCTAATTTGCAAACAAAATAATAATCTGGGTAATACACTTTCGCTCAGATTCTTGGTGTATGAAATCCCAGGAATGACAGATGTCAGTAAAAGGTTATTTGATTAGTAAATTATTTAAAAGGACATTAAGGTATAAAACCTTATTTAATCATTTCCTTTGCCTACTATTAGCCAGTAAAATAAATTAAAGATAAAAGCCTCTTTTGGGCTTATATCTTCTTTTTTTAAAGGTGCCCTGTTTGTACTGTTTTATGTTTCACCATTTGTAATTGTGAATTGACATCTGTGTATGCACATTTTGACAAAAAAATCAAAAAATAAGTTAAATCAACTTCATCGCCCACGAAATACATACGAAATGATATGATTTTTGAAAAGCTTGTTTATGACAAATTAGTACGTACCAGTATTCACCCGCGAAGTACGTACTTGCAGTGCGTAGCATGCGTTTTGAGATATAACCTAGATGTAAAAGTAATCTAACTGACATCTAGTGGCTGACTATGGTAGTATCAGTCCCAACGGACTATAGAAGTTGAGTGTTTGTTGCACGCAATGATTAGCCAATGGTGTATCAGATACTACCAGGTCGTTTAGACACTTCCTTCTCATTATACTATGAGACGAGGAATAGGATAGGATATTTTACATGATGAAAATGGTAAATGTCGCATTAGGAAAATTGGAAGTGGATAACTGATTAAACTGCGCTAAGCCTGAGAAAATTGTAAAAGTGAGGTGTATAAAAACAAAGTATGTGTATGTGTTGGCTAATAGGGGCCAAAGGACATTTAAACACTGTTTTTATATTTCACTATGCTTTTAAATAATCTACTCATCAAATACCCTTTTACTGACATTTGTCATTCCTGGGATTCCATACTGGAGCTATCCGTTTCATTGTAAACTCAATCTTCAAGTTTGTGGCTCTTTGCTGATAAGACAAGGAATACATTTGTTTTGATGTCCTACCTGCTTATCTAGAAAGCAACATGTTTTATTAAGGATTAGTGTGCAGGTTTTACTCAACACACTTAATATTCAAGGTCAATCATGTTTGTGATGAATTGGGTCTGGATTCTTCTTGGTCTATTGGTATTTGTGGTCTTTTATAGGACTGTAACCCACACGGTCCTGCTGGAAACATGTTTGTAGATCTGTTATTTGGTTTTACATGGCCTAAACTACCACTGTTTTGGGTTCGAATAAAATTTTTTCATTCAGTGAATAACTACAGCCTATATTCGATCGCCATTATTTCTTTTATAGTGGCCCTTCAGTATTTTTTTTATTATTTAGATAAGACTGCTGTGTATGGCTGCATTCATATATTCACCAATTAGAAATCTGTCTAGTTGCCGTATGTTAGTTACCAAAACGGCCTTTGCTTCTGTGCTGTCCAAGCTGTTAGAGACTATAGAGAGCAGGAGAGCTTGAGCACCGGTCTGTTGCTTCCAAAGCATTCAGTTATCTCGGCCTTCAGGATGGGCCAAGAGAAACTGCGCCAAGTTAGTGCTTCATACAATATATTTTTTGTTGATGCCTATTAATGACTGATAATGTCTGCAGAATCGTGTTGTAGAATTGCGTGAAATGTGTTTTACAAAGACACAAGAATTCCTTAAAATCAAATAATCAAACTGCTGCTTCCACAAATGACACGCATGTGTTTTATATTTAATTTGATTTACTATCAGGCTCAGACAGGTGGATTGTTTTTTAAACACTGAGTTAGATTGATGCTGGTGCTGCCTACTTGGCCAAAGGCCTTAAAATTGTCCATATGCTGTGTTTTCTGGTGTTTGTCCTGTGTTCAGGGGAAATGTACTTATTTCATGTTACACCTTTGAAATGCTCCTATGAAATTAATGTTGGTGTCTACTGCTTTAGGTTAATTGTGACATGGAAATGTAAAACGAATAAATAGTGCTGTCATTTTGACTACTTTTGTAATTGAGTATTCTGACATTTTAAAAGAATGCAAAAACGCAGCATTATTTTTAAACGCTATTGTCATGGCCACTTAAAACTGCTGACATAAGCTTAATTAGTGCTTAAACATATTTTTTTTCCACTGTAAAGACAAACCACATCTTTTGATACCTCCCATCCTCCCCCATTGAAACTGGGCGCAGGTCTTTGGTGATCATATTTTTAACAATATCTGCAGAAGCTTTGCTTGCTGAGGGGAACGTAGTATGAACCCGTCTGTGAGCATGTGGTTTAACTAAAAAGGAAAGCACGGTTATTAAAACGATCTAACTTGATTTCTGTTGTTAAAAAAACACTTAGACACATTTTTACAAATACATATTTATTTCACATTGCATTTTTTATTTTTTTTTAGGGTATTAGCTTATATTCGGCAACGCACTTAGCTATCTTGATTAAAAAATACGTTACATCCCCTTTAATTTCAGACTGCACCAACAAGGCTGACAAATACAAATGGCGTCAAACGTCAACAGAACCTCACGTTGCTAGCTAGTCAAGAAGGGTCCTATCTGCAGCTCGCGGCAGGGAAGCTCCGCCCACATAGAGCACCAGCCTCTTCCAAGCGTAGTGATGAACTTCCGCTTTTGTCTAGAAGTCGGTATTGCAGTTTCCGATTTACTTACTAATACTCATCCGCATTAGTAAACACCTAAACTCACAACAAGATGAGTGATGCTGTTGTACGGAAAAAAAATTAAATATAATGTACGTGACTCATTTAAGTTTCAAGGTACAAGTGGGGCATCATTTTAATCAGGAGAATGTCCTCTTTGTAATAAAATATGGCTTGCGCCATTCAATGATTTCAAACGCTAGACTAGAAATAGTCAGAAAAGGCAATTTAATTTTTTTTATATACTTCCACGTAACGCAGGTTTAAGCACAATTAATACCATATAGGACCAGATGTTTACTTCCTATGCCAGTTGTTATTTTTCAGTTTCGTTGTGAAATGAGGTTACAGTAGTAAAATAAAAGAGGAGACCTGTTGTGGTGCTTTTTTGAGGCTATGGAATTTTAAGCTTCATTCAGGTTAGAAGAGGCTGAACGAAGGTTCGTTTCAATTCACTTGCTATAGGGACGCGCTAGCGTTCCAGCTCAGCCAGCGTTCTTTTGCCGTTTTTGAGGCTGGGGTGAATTTTTATGCCTTCTATTGTCCTGCCTAATACTACACTAAAAAGGATCACGTCGCTAACTAGCTTAGCCGATAGCCAGCCGGCACACCACAGTAAACTACTTACCCTCGTAGCTGTGCAGATAACTCGATACGTAGAGTTTTAATCCCTTGTTCCACTTGCTTGTTGGAGCAGGGGACCAGGCATCAACAATTAGATGTAAATCACTAATGCTTATTTTAGGCAGGTCTTGGAGACATCTACTAAAAACGGAAATTTTGGGCGACGCGGGTGATCGCCTTAAGTAAACCGGAAAATTATATGCCGACACATGGCTAAAGCGGAAGTTCGTCCATACGCTTGTGCACAGAGCCTATTGGTTCCTCAAAGCTTGTGGCACCTGGTTTCTTTCTCGTTATGCACTGATTTATTTATTTCCTTGAAGAAGATGAAAAACGATGTCCGTATCTAACGATTTCATTGCATCTAAAATATAAAACAAACAACTCAATGCTACATATACACCGCACATTTAACAACACAGAGCTAACTTATAAAACTGACCTGAGTCACCAACAATCTCCATCGTCCTCCAATCCTTATTTGCTTTTAATCCAGTTGGTAGCAGAACGTTTCACATGGAGGAAAAATCATTCACATGTGCCGTTGCAGTACAACAATGGACCAACAAGGAAGATCGTCTCTCGTTTATGAAAGACAATACTTCCATTGGAAGTAAAGCCTCGCGTTAGCCGGATTCATTTGCATAACGGTGGATGTCCTCTGGTCCGGCACGCCCGCCGCCTCGAATGGATACCATAAATGCTCTATGAACAGCGTCAAGGCATTGTTGACGGTTGCGCAAAGCATCTCGGCTAGGCAACGCGGCCGTTTGAGCTGTTTCGGCGCGTCGAGAAGTTGGGCCACTAGTCTGCTCCACTGGATGGCGTTCGACGAGGCTTCCAACTCGCTCGAGTAATGTGAACAGAAACCAATCATTCTCTGCCATTGTTTGATGGCTCTGTGACATTTTTGTTCCCAAACTTGGACATTTTGTCCGGCTGGCTACCACCAGGACACGCATCAATGATCTCTGGCTTTACATGATGAATAGAAGGCTCGCAAATTCTGCCTAGAGTATTTTTTATAATCAATTTATTCAAGTTACTCTGTGAATCAAAACTGACCTATGAATTAAATTTGTTTGCCGTCTTCGCGCAGTCATGAACGTCGTTGCAAAGACCGAAACTCATTTGTCACTTGAACAAACCCAGCTACTCTAGACATTGAACCAGAGCTTTTCATCAGAAACCATATTCTAATTTTATACACCAAAATAAAGCACCAACTCAATCTTTTTCCTTGTCTCTTGTATTCCGTTCATGGTGATCTCAGTTATTGTACCTCTTCACTCCTTGTGAATTTCTTATGCAGGTCTCTCCCAGTCTCATCTGGCTGGACTTCAAATCTCTCCATCTGTTTCCTGTCATAACCTGTTGATCTCTGTGTTTAACAGTGGTGGTCTTTTCCCATTGGGGAGGGCCGTGTACAAGCTAGCTATTTATGTTCTGACTTTTCGTGTGCAGTGGGGCCAAGGTTTCAGCCCACTCACTCCACTCTGCTAATTGACTGGTAATTTGGTAAATGCATTTGAAGGTGAAATGAAAAAGCAGAGCCCCCTCTGCCCTCACTAAGCAGGAACAATGCCCCCCTCCCCTTCTCCTCTGTTCATTCTGCTACTTATTCGCCTGACCTTTTCTTGGCCAGGTATCAAAAACCCCCTAATCTCTGTTCATGTGGGCTGTGCAGAAGATAACAGCCCATCAGGGATCACTATAGGAAATGGCAATGGGGTGAGAGGCAGGTTCGATCTTGTATACTGCTCTGCTTGCGATATCAGGTCAGATACAGTGGATGAATTTAGAATGCAACACGTGTTCCAAATCACAACCCCTGGGGAACAGGAGGACCTGTTTCAAGGCCACTCAAACCCCAGCCACAAACTCCCTCCAGGAGAGCAGGTGACTCTCAGTGAGATCGAAGCCAGAGTTATTTTTTTTCTTCTCTCTTTTAATTACTAGACTGCAGTGAAACATACAACCTGGGTTTAAGCCCCGGGGTGTCTTCTATTGATTTCAGCAGTGTGATATTTTAATGAGCTCGACGTGTTGGTAAATTAGTATTTTCGAGCTGATGTCTTTTGATTTTTTTTCTTCTGCTCAGGTTTCCAACGGCCGGTTCTTCTTACAGACAGTCGGACAGACCGATAGCCTTCCAGACCAGGATGTCCAAGATCTCCAAAGCCGCCAAAGCGGTGAAGAAGATGGATGTGGGCGGAGTTATCCGGGCCATTGTGCGATCAGGGCAGGCGGCACCTGGCCCACCACTAGGTCCTGTCCTGGGACAGGTAAATCCACTGCTCACCCTTCCTGTCTCTCTTTATGTCTCCTCAAAACCAGAATCTATGTCAACGCTGCCTAGCATTGGATTTTCTGAAGTGTCAGGCACTCGTCGATCGTCGTCTGGCAGTTCCCGCCAATGGCGTTGGCGCTGAGCCGTGACTGATTTTTAGACTGCCGTCTGCTGAGTTCCTCGCTCTCCCCACGCGCTCTTGTAGAGCTCGGCGAAAGACACCTTTGTGTGGTAAAGACGGCGGTAATGAGGAGAGATGAGTTGCATCCAGGCAAAGCGGAACCGAATGTTTATCTAAAGGTGTCCTCCTTTAGTGGTTTCAAAGGCCATATGTCAGTGCTGCGCTGCGCCGAGCAAATGTGTTAGTCTTTACCTCTGTTCTCTGGGCTCCTTTGCTCCGTAAAGGGCTCTGTGTGTTCGGGTGTGGGTTGCTCTGTGTGCGTGCGTGTGCTAAACTGTAAATAGATGGCAGCGGGCAGCCGCTCTGCTTTAGGCACCGGCCTTGGCTCTTTAATCTTTCCTCTTCCCTGTTTTTTTTTTTTTTTCTCCTCCCTCCCTTTCCTCTGACTAACCACCTCTGACAGGGGGAGCGCAGAGAGGTAGGCAGCCTGTCGGCTGCCGGGCAAATTTAAACAAACGAGAGGAATAAAAGGAGGTGCGGAAGAGGCGAAATGGGGGAACTGACGGCTTTGGTGAGGGAGAATAATTGCAGTCCAGAGTGAAATTAGCACACCCCAATGGCGGTGAGGAATAAAGAGAATGTGAGAAAGAGGGGCGCACACGCTCCGTTTCTCCCAGACCCCAGGAACACTGTTTAACAGGTGCAACATATTTAAAGGGCGAGTCATTTGCTGCTGTTGCCAGTGCAGTTACTTCCTTTATGTTAGAAATGAGAGTGAAGCAACCCAGTGGGGAGGGCAGCTGGGACTCACTTTTGAAATGGAGAGTGAGTGAGGGCTCGAGACATGAAAGCCGGAGAGATGCGGATTCCCGTTCTGCTGTAGTTTGCGTGCCTGACGATTCCTTCTCTCAGAACTACTGAGAAACTCCCTGGAGCAAGTGTGTGTGTGTGTGTGTGTGTGGCCGTTTGTGTGTGGCCTGATGGAGCACCCTGTAAATCAAGCATAAAGCTGTGTTTGAGCTCTTAGCGTTTTGACAAATGGGTCCCGATTCCAATTAATGGGACCATTAATGGTTAGAGCACGGTGGGGGGGGGGGTGTTGTAGTGCATTAGACTGAATACATTCCTGTCCTCACCACAACACACACACACACACACACACACGTAAATCCGCTCTGTTGAATGATTCCAGCAGAACCAGCAGACAGGCGTCTAGCTGAAGGATCACTGTATGACCATCAGGGTGGCCGCTGCTGCTCTAATTGTGATAAATGATGGCTTTTCCCATATCTGTCACTATCTCTCCATGCAGCACAGCCTGGCACTCACACGGCAAACACACACTGGACACAACCTGGCACTCACACGGCAAACACACACTGGACACAGCCTGGCACTCACACGGCAAACACACACTGGACACAACATGGCACACACACGGCACAAACCGGTCTTCTCCCCTTCGGCCCGAAACACCAGCATGCGTCTTCAATAGAAACGCTGAGGTTGTCATTAAATATGTGAAGGGGAAAACAGATTTGCTTTGATGCAGTGGATGTTTTTGAAGTTGCGGACAGCCAGCGAGTCCCCCTGGGCCCTCTAGCTGTGAGTGATCGGCCTCGGATCTTGTTTCATCCACTGTTGTGGTGACAGGTTGCTAATACGCTCCCTCAGTCTGCCAATGAAGTGTCACAGCCGAAGAGTCTGAAACACTTTATTACAGTGTGGACGCTGTCCTGGAGGTGGAGCCGACGCTATTGTCAGAGTGTTTTCACAGTATACACAAAGAGACACACACACACACACACATTAACAAACTGCTTTATGTCCAAGCCCCAATATGGCACAGATGATGTCTGTGAAACAGCCGCTGAGGATTGTAGCTCCTTGACAGGCAAGGCACTTCTTTCGCTGTACGTCTTCCGCCTCTACCACTCCGCCCCGCTGCCCCCCCCCACCTCTGGGACACCCAAATACTACAGGCTGCCAGGACCCAGGGGTGCATAAATCATCCCTTTAACCAAAGTGAGCTAATTGGATGAGTTACTGCTGTGGTAGCCTGGGCCAGTTCACAGAGTTACTGGTGTGTGAGTGTGTGTGAGTGTGTGTGAGTGTGTGTGAGTGTGAGTGTGAGTGTGAGTGTGAGTGTGTGTGAGTGTGTGTGTGTGTGTGTGAGTGCGTGAGCGTGATCTGTGTCCTACTCCGTGTGAGGCTGGCAGTGCAACAGTCCTCCGTGCAAAATGCTCCACTGACTGTGTCGCTCCGAATAGCTTGACAGCCCAAAAAGGCCGATCTGCCTCCGCCTGGACGGGTTCTAGAGTTCATGAGTGATGAATGAGGGTCCCAGGGAGGTGTCTGTACGGTCCAGGCCCACGTGGGACCGGGACAGGGTTTGGTAGCGAGAGGAAGGCCCGGGGCTAGTTTTACCCTGGGCCCGGTCCTCCATCTGCTCCGAGCTCTGTGTTGCCAGGGTGGTGCTGCCCCCGGCCTCTCCTTCGGCCCTGGCCCCTGGCCCCCGGCCCCCGGCCTGCTTGTGCTTCTCCCACGCCGAGCTCAGCTTCACGGTCAGGGCCAGCAGGTTCTTCCCCAGGAACACCGTGGACACCCGGGGGTCTCTGTACCACAGCATGCCGGTCCCCCGGAGCGCCAGGGTCAGCACGTTTATAGTGACCAGACTTATCCAGGGGTACAGGGCCTCCTTGTGGGGCCCTCTCTGCCCGGGCAGGGCGGCTGCCCCCAGCTCCGTGAGGGCCACGCAGGGCAGCAGTAACAGGAGGGCGTAGCAGTAGAAGAACACCAGGCCCTCTGCCCAGAGTGGGACCCCGAGGTCAGGGGCCCCTACGTGGGCCTCCCAGAGCCCGGCTTGCAGGTCCAGAACATCCAGCAGGTCCACCACCACCCAGAGCAGCCTGCCCTGCACCTCCTGCTTCCTGCGCAGGGGAGTCATGTTCTCGGCCCCCGTCAGGATGAGGAACAAGGAGGGCAGGCAGATGGACAGCAGCAGGGTGAGCGTCTTCCTGGCCAGGGGGTCGGGTGGCCGGCGCTCCGTCCGGTAGTTCTGGCAGACGAAGAAAAGTTTGAGCTGCAGCAGAGACAGGAAGAGGAACCAGAGGGCGTTGGCGAAGCCTCTGCGCGGGGAGCGCGCCTCAGACACCACGCCCGCCGACACAAAGCGCAGCGCCAGCAGGAAGCCCAGGTCACCTAGCAACACAGCGGTGCACGGCCACACGCCAGGGCTGGCCTTGCCGCGGGCTCCCATCATGCTTTGCTCCAGCAGGTAGAGGTCGACGACTGCCATCGTGCTCACCGTGACCAGGGTTGATACGCACACCTGGGGCGTGGGCACCATGCCTGGGGGGGGACACAGACAGAGGTCAAGACAGGGAAACATGGCCTTTACACACCTCAGAAGGAGCACAGCAGGGTCCTGATGTCGACTTTGTCCTGCCTCCTTCCTGAATGCTTTAATTTGGGTGTGACTGAAAAGAAACCTTTCCTAAACACTCCTGCCCTTTCAACTGAGGTGCCAGTCATGCTTGTTGCTATGGAGAATATTATTTTTGATGACAATATCAGCGGTAGGCTCTGGGTCTCAGCGCGTTCTTCATTGGCCATGAATGCTGAGAAGTGGTTTGTTGTCTTACTTCTCTGCGGGTCTTTTATTCAAATGGGGCTCATCAGCTATGAAGGTTTTAACCCCTTCTGACAACTGAAACTCTTAAGTTACCGAGATTTTCTGCCTTGGTGTTTTTCTTTTGTGCTCTTTACCTTGTTCATTATTAATGAATTGTGTTCGCGGAGCTGGGCAGGCAGCTTGTCAAAACCTTGTTTTCCTTCCACTTTACTCAGCCTTGTTGATTTTCATTGTGTCTGCCTGCCGCAGTCTTAAATCGGAAGAAAATTGCCTCTCGTCGTCCAGAATATTAATAAAGCGTTTCTTATTAATATTTGTTTTGAGATGTTTTTGATGGTAATTACCTGTGTGTTCAAGAACATATGTGTGTTTGTTTGCACGGCTGTGTGTGCAGTTGTGTGCGTGTGGTTGTGTAGGTTCACTCGTGTGTGTGTGTGTGTGTGTGCATGCACGTGTGTGTGTGCGCGTGCACAGGCGTGTGTGTGCGTGCACGGGCGTGCGCGTGCGTGCACGTGCATGCAGGCTATTCTAATTGGTTAATCTCCCCATTTATGGAATACCAACATGTTCATTTTTTGTGGCTGGTCAAATTTGATCAGTCTGACAGTGTAAAGCCCCAGTATTGATCGGGAGTGAGAAATTATCACCGACTTGATGGTGAAATCGAACGTGTCTCACCTTTTTCCCATTGAGGCAATGCCGTTCGGTTCTTAGAGCAGACCGAGGCTGGAGCGTGAAAGGGGATGCAGCCATCTAAACCCGCCAAGGATCTCGACCAAGGGATCAATGGCGTTTTAATATGAAATCATTACCACCTCAGATGTGCCACAATGGCAACACTTGAGTCTGTGATCGAGAGAAACGATTCTGGCGCTCTCAGGCCATCGAGAAACCGATGAGCAGATCTTGTGAATAAAGTATGTTTACATGCGCTTCTGATGGACGAGCGGCATCAATCTATACAGCGCTCCTCTGAGCGCTGGGAGGAAGTGGAGGCTGTCAGTGTCTGGATTAGAGACTTGTGAGGGAGAAGGGAAGAGGAGATTGAACGTAAAAGATGGATGCTCTTGGCTGTCTACATGCCTAATAAAGTATTACTGCGTGATGGTAATGGTTCATAAATAACCTCTGCCTGGAGACCACTGGAGAGGAGATGAGCAAGATGGAGGAAAGCGGGAAGTGAGGAAGAGGAAGTTGCAGGCAGATGATTCTGATGCTGGGAGCTACAAAGAGACCTAACTTCTTACACCAACTCTCCATGTATGAATCATCTCCCCTGGTTGTTGTGTTCTCAAGCCATCCACACGGATTTTGCCTATTTGATAGGATTAAATATACGGAAATATAATGGCTAGAACTGACTTGAACTAATAGGAACTCAAGTTATATATATATTTATATATTCCCTTTTAAGGGATTACCTTTGAAAAAAGAATTTGGATCAAAAGAAAAGAACACGATGGACTTCCTGATTTTGCCAGCTGAGGAAGCTGCATTTCTCCGGCCTTTGCAAACTCATCCTAATTAATCAAGAAACTGACCACATTGATCTTAGATCTTATCTTACTGATGAATTGCGTTATTTAACACACACGGACTGCCACACTATCGAATCAAGCAGACTGGGTAACAGAGCCTTGACCCCTCCCCCCTCCCCCACAGGCTGATCCTCACCATCAGAGACAGGAGCACTGCCTCTGTTCACCAACTACTTTATGATGAGGCCACTTTTACGTTCTTGGATCTGTCCCCGGCCTGCGTCTTTAAATTTTTTTTAATAAAAGTAACCCTTTTGCTTCTCATTTTAAACTCTTTTTGAAACATTTAACACACAAATATCCAGAACAGGAGGAAAAATTGCAGAGCAAAGAAACAATCTAGGCTGACGCTCTGGGGCACATGTCTCCAATGTCAGCCTCACTGATATCTGATTATCAGACCGTGAGGCTTTTTTTTTTTTTTTTTTGGTTTCACTGCCACCCAGAACTTGATTATCAGTGCTGGAATTGAATGTATTCCAGTCTGCCAATCCGCTGACTGGGAATATTGGAATTTAAATGGTGCTTCACCTAAAAGAAACCTCAAGCTGAGGCGGTGCAGGAAGGTAGCCAGCCATTCGACCCAGACAGGATCAGCCTTTGCCTTTCTCATTCCCAACACGCCTGTCGGCCGTTCCATATGCGTCTCAAAATGTTGCCCTGAAACCGCGGCCGTTCAGCTGTCAGTCCGAGCGTGCAAACGTGCGTGCGTTGTGATGGCTTGTCAACACACATCATTTATTTTGTTTTCAGTGAGCGTCCCGGGTGACAGCCCTGTATGTCCGCTCTGCTCATCAATAATGACCGAATTCATCATCCACGGGACTACAAAATGGCACTGTAGAGTTGACAGGCTGACGCATGTGGTTTCCATGCCAGTGTGAGGGATGGGCCTGTTGAGCTGGACAGGAATTTGGTTATTTTAGTTTGTTTTGGGGCCACAACAACAAAAATAAAAATCTTGCTTTGTTATTTGTGTATTGTGGCGGTGGTGAATCAAGTGTTTTCCCCAATCACCCAGGTAATCTATTATGGCTCTCAAATTGCCTCCCACTCTCTCTCTTGCACACACACACATACATTTCACTATCATTGTGGGAACCAATTATTCCAATTCAAAATCCAATTTACCCTCATCTTAACCCCTAACCGTAACCTTAATTCAAACGGCACTTTTAACCAAAGCCTAACCCTTATGGCTGAAATAGTCTTTTTTATTAGACCAGTGCCGGCATACGGTCCCCTCAAGGTCTAATATTCCTGGTTTTACTATCCTAGTGGGGAATAAACACAAACATGCACATACACACAGAAATGCAGGATTTTCTCCCTATTTGTCACTGTTTGTTTCTTTCATATTAAATTGGAGGTCTGCCAGGTACTCTTGGATGCAGGTAAAAGGAGGATGAATTGCTCCACCTGTAATTCCGTGATTCATCTATAAAAACTATCTCCTAGGGACAGTACTTCAAACGAAATCAAATGTAAGCTTGCCCAGCAGGAGGGTGGATATCACAGTCTAGACTAAGTCCTACCATGAAGAGGTATATCTTTGGCTGCGTGAACGCTTCCGAGGCGAGAGTAAAGGAGGGGAATTTAGTTACGGTGAAGTAATGGTTAATCCAATACAGGTGAGTGCCCCCCGCCCCTCCCCCCTCATCTTGATGTGTCATGGGGCACTGGTATCCTTAATGGAACCGCTACTATAGGATATTACAAGTGTATGATTTTAATAGGTTTTATTGAATTTACCCGACGATACTTCCAACAGGCATCGGCTTAAATGACCTCCCTATGGAGATTGTATTGCGTTATGTTGATGCGCCCCCCACTCCCACCTCCGTTTATCCACCTAGTCAATCACTCTAGTCTTTCGCTACATTTGACTGCACCACCTGTTACATAATCGCCCGTCGTTAACAATTGCAGCATATAGTAAAATATTGAAACTATTTAAAATTGCCGGATATAGTTACCCGAAGCATGCGTTCTTGCTTTGCTGCTCCTCCCGGCTTGATCTGAGAACCACGTCGGCTATTCGAACGGCCCCTGAATGAACATGAAAGTCCTAATTCCAAACTGTCGTTACTCAGTTCTGTCCTTTACATCGGTTGCTTTCAATTAGTCCTGTTACTGTCCGTCTGTCCGAATAGCTGAATAGTCTCCCGCTTGGTTATGGGAATGATATTATACTGATAAAAAAGGTTAAAAGTAATTTCTCTCCATCCATATTCAAGTTAGTCCCAATAAAACGAGTTAATTTAAACACCAATCGGTTTCCCTTTCTTTCTTCTGATTCGGTCAAATAAGCGTGTCATTTTAAACTGTTATTCCACGGTCGCCGCGGGTACGGAATTCTTCATGTATGTCCGTCCTGGATTTGACACCTCAGCTCTCGGGTCTGGCGGCCGGAGATCTGGATCCAGTCGGGAAGTAGCGGTGCAGGCTTGTTTGCTGGGCTCCGACTGGGAGATCGAAAGCTCTGACTGAGATGTCGAAGTCAGTCATTAGTAGACTGTTGCTTAGCGAATCGTTATCCGGAATGGACGGCCAAAAAATACACAAGTGTCAACAGTACAACCAACCGCGCGGAAACGGGAGTGAAACATGAAGAAACTCGCCGCAAGAGTTTATGATTGCGGTCTTAATTTGTAGGCAGGTTACGTGCTCCCCCTCGTTCTCGCTGCTCGGCTCCCTTCTCTCTCTCACTCTCTCTCCCCATGCTCAGCCCCCTCCTCTCCCTCCCTGCTCACCTCCCCACTGCCACCCCCATCTTTTCACCATCCACTGTATTGTGTGTAACTTTAAGAGGCAGATTGGAATGGATGAATATTTAGGAGTCCACACAATTCTTTCCGTCGTCGTATAGAAATGCTACTATGCCGAAATAATGTGTAGTGTAGTGGGTTGGTAAAGATTTTGACATACACAACATAATGAATTGGTAAAGATATGACACAAACAACAATGGATAGGTCAAGATATGACACACAGTATAATGGATTGGTAAAGATAGAACAGTATAATGGATTGGTATAGATAGGAAAGTATAATGGATTGGTAAAGATAGGAGACACAGTATAATGGATTGGTAAAGATAGGACACACAGTATAATGGATTGGTAAAGATAGGACAGTATAATGGATTGGTAAAGATAGGACACACAGTATAATGGATTGGTAAAGATAGGACACACAGTATAATGGATTGGTAAAGATTGGACACAGTATAATGGATTGCTAAAGATTGGACACAGTATAATGGATTGGTAAAGATTGGACACAGTATAATGGATTGGTAAAGATAGGACAGTATAATGGATTGGTAAAGATAGGACACACAGTATAATGGATTGGTAATGATATGACACACAGTATAATGGATTGGTAATGATATGACACACAGTATAATGGATTGGTAAAGATATGACACACAGTATAATGGATTGGTAAAGATATGACACACAGTATAATGGATTGGTAAAGATAGGACAGTATAATGGATTGGTAAAGATAGGACACACAGTTTAATGGATTGGTAAAGATAGGACAGTATAATGGATTGTTAAAGATAGGAAACACAGTTTAATGGATTGGTAAAGATAGGACACACAGTATAATGGATTGGTAAAGATAGGACACACAGTATAATGGATTGGTCATGATATGACACACAGTATAATGGATTGGTCATGATATGACACACAGTATAATGGATTGGTAAAGATATGACACACAGTATAATGGATTGGTAAAGATAGGACAGTATAATGGATTGGTAAAGATAGGACAGTATAATGGATTGGTAAAGATAGGACACACAGTTTAATGGATTGGTAAAGATAGGACACACAGTATAATGGATTGGTAAATATAGGACAGTATAATGGATTGGTAAAGATTGGACACAGTATAATGGATTGCTAAAGATTGGACACAGTATAATGGATTGGTAAAGATTGGACACACAGTATAATGGATTGGTAAAGATTGGACAGTATAATGGATTGGTAAAGATAGGACACACAGTATAATGGATTGGTAATGATATGACACACAGTATAATGGATTGGTAATGATATGACACACAGTATAATGGATTGGTAAAGATATGACACACAGTATAATGGATTGGTAAAGATAGGACAGTATAATGGATTGGTAAAGACAGGACACACAGTTTAATGGATTGGTAAAGATAGGACAGTATAATGGATTGGTAAAGATAGGAAGCACAGTTTAATGGATTGGTAAAGATAGGACACACAGTATAATGGATTGGTAAAGATAGGACACAGTATAATGGATTGGTAAAGATAGGACACACAGTATAATGGATTGGTCATGATATGACACACAGTATAATGGATTGGTAAAGATATGACACACAGTATAATGGATTGGTAAAGATAGGACAGTATAATGGATTGGTAAAGATAGGACACACAGTTTAATGGATTGGTAAAGATAGGACACACAGTATAATGGATTGGTAAATATAGGACAGTATAATGGATTGGTAAAGATGGGACACACAGTATAATGGATTGGTAAAGATAGGACACACAGTATAATGGATTGGTAAAGATTGGACACACAGTGTAATGGATTGGTAAAGATATGATACAAAAGCATGTAATAGCTGACATGTAGCAGATCACACTGGAATGTATGTTATATTTTGGCAAGTAGAGCAGGAACAGCCTGGATTCTGTGGACACATTCAATCACACGTGTTCCACTTCAGTTAGACCCCTTTAGTCTCAAAGACAATTCACACAGGATTCACGGTATGTTGCGTGTAAAAAAAAGAAAATGTGGGCAACGTTTGACTGTATTTAGTTACACAACGAAACCATCTTAGCTTTTTGATGTACGGCAGTCCCAGCCTGCTGGCCTGCAGCCTAAAGCGTTTCCGAATGGATGGATATGGAGTTTTTGTGTCTGGGAGATTGTTTCAGATTGGTCAAGGAGCGTGAGTTGCTTCACCTTCTCATCGCGCGTCCTGTTCCGTTAAGTGCATTGGCATATCCATCTCCGCTTTCCTCAGCATCACATCTAAATTCAAAGGCTCCCTTGTTTTCCTTTCTACCTTTCTTGCCTCTCCTCCGTGTGTGTGGGTCATCTCAGAGTGAGTGCTTTAATCAGAACCAGTGAGAAAGGGGAAGGAGAGTCATCTTTCTTGTCACAATCAGCTATGCGCTCCACTGACTTCCACAGAGATTTTCCATTCCCTGGGTTCAATTTGGTTTTTTTCCCCCCTCCCTCTCCTACTTTTCTTCCTTTCTTTCCATCCTTATGCCTTCCAGTTCCCTTCCCTCACAGTTCTGTTTCTCTCTCTTCCTCTGCTTTCTCGCTCTGTGTCGGCCTCTACCCCCATTCTGCCGTGGTCCTCGTGGGTGCGGATGAAGGTCACTCTGCACCGGCTCGGTTTGCGGCGGGCGGAGGTAGAGCGGGGGGACAGATCTGGGGGATGGAGGGCGGGAGGGAGAGCGCGGACAGAGGGGCCTGGGATCGGAGGGAGGCAGAATGAGAAGGCAGACGGTCAAATGCTCTGCGCAGTCATCAGTTTTCCGCCCCAACGTGAGTGGGGGGGCGGTTTGGAAGGGCATGTGTGGCGAGAGACCATCCAAGAATGCTAACGACTGCTCGGTCCCGAGCGGATGTACGCCGGATGAGGAGGCCAACAACGGTGGCGCCAGAATAGAGTGATCAGCCCCCCTCCAGTCCCTCACCATCTGATCTCTGCAGTCTCCTTTCTAACACAAGTGCTGGAGGCGTGGCCTCTGTGTGTTTTGTTCGTGCACGCCTCAACCAACCGCACGCTGAATAATTGAATGTTGCATTTAGAGAGCTTTCTAAACGACTCAAATGCCGTGACCTGTGAGGCTGTTGGCACACTAAACCCTTGGTTCCCTCTAAGGTCAGGTACTCCATCAGGGGATCCAGCTGGAATCAAGTGACCTCACGTTTACTCATCTGTCTTAGGTTGTATTATTTCCCAGTAAAACTAATGAAGTCAGTAGTGTTCATAGTATCTGCTGCTGTTACTGCTGCTTCTTACAGTACTGACACTACTACTACTACTGCTATAACTACTGCAACTGTTTCTTCTACTATTGATACCACTAGTAACACAATATCAATAATACTACAGCTACTGGTACTACTAGTACTGCTAAAATATTCTAGTACTGCCATAACTATAACAATGTTACTGTTGCTGTAGCGATTACTTCTATTACTACTACTGATACTAGTATTACTGCTGTAACAAAACTACTACTAATACTATTACTGATGTTACAAAAACTACTACTGTATAACAACTGCTATTATTAATGATACTGTTGTTGCTACTGCTACTGCTACTACCACCCATAGCAACCACTACCAGATCAGCAGGTCTGTAATACAGTTTCTGTCGACTCTTCCAGAGTTCCTGGGTCATGTTGTGGATGCCTCCAGTAAAGGACTCATGATTAATCATGTAGCAAGACATTGGCCACAGTACCAGAACATAATCGAGTTGAAAATACCATGTTTTCTTTGGTATTATTTAATCGCTTTGATTTCCTGCCCTGCTTGGTATTCTGATTGAGCAGGTGATCCAAGTGTAGTGTGTACAATTTTCAAACTGACTAAAACAGTAGACACTCTCAGAACAGTAGACACACTTAGAAAAGTAGACACTTACAACAGACTAGAACAGTAGACACACTTACAACAGACTAAAACAGAAGACACTCTTAGAACAACTGGAACAGTAGACACACTTAGAAAAGTGGACACTCTCAGAACAGACTAGAACAGTAGACACACTCAGAACGGATTTTGAAGAGCTTTTTTGGTTGTTATGGAGATGAGCACTTTCCGTTTTCTCTTCATCCTGTTCATTTGGAAATTGCGCCTGATTATTAAGCCGCTGGCATTTCAGTTCAATATGGATAAGTTGACTGTGGTGCTCAGAGGACCCGAGTTGACCTGCTGTTCTCAGTGGCACGTTGCCATGAAGCCCCATCCGTTCCTCCGGTGCCGGGACAAAAGCCTGATGTGCAGGAGTGCAGGGACGGACGTGGTAAAATGCCAACGTGGCGGCGGGCTAAATGAACAAGGCAACGGAGAGAATGATGGAGGGGTTTCACACGGGAGAGTTTAATTAACCCATGCCCCAGCCTGGGCCAGTTCCCCTGGTTCGCACACCTCCCTCTGTCCAGCACCTCCCCCACACTCCCCAGGGATGGGTATCTGCTGTCCTTCCTGTCTGCCAGGGGCAGTTCATCCAGCCTGGAGGCACCCTCCCATTGGATTGTCTGACACGCACTCTGTCATGCCTCTTCGACATCTGTGACTGTGTGTATACACAGTGAAGAGGGAACACACACAGATGGCCCTACTCCCTGTCATGCCCGCGCGCACGTTTATTCCTTAGGATCTCCTGGGATCCCATCCAGTCCTCTATTCCCACCTTGGTCAAATGAACCTTTTGATTGTTCAAATATTGAACATGGTGGTCATTGTCAACACTGGGCATGCATGCCCCTTCCAGCTTTGTCTCCCTCCCACTGTGTAGCTGTCTTTCTCTAGCTTGGTCTCTCTAGTTGGTCTCTGTCTTTCTCTCACTTTGTATCGCCGTCATTCATTTTAATAAACTTTATTAACATGGAATATTAGAACATTGTGAGAGTCTACATGAAATAACTGTTGTCAGACCAATGGCAAATTGGGCAGTATTGACGAAAACAACAAATGCCAATAATAAAAACCATTTTCAATAATGATTGCTACAGAAGCCACCGTAAGTAATGAGAATAGTTCAACAATATGACGCTGGAACACAAGGGGCTGGTGTTCAAATGACCAAAAAACGCCTTGATATGGAAAAACCAAATAAACTGAATCATTGGCTGTCCCTCAGATTGGCAGTATTGGGAAAGGGAGCGTCTTCGGTCTATGTATTAGTCACAGTGTAATAGGAATCGCAGCTCTGTCTCCACCTGTCCCTGGGAGCAGAGTACAACCTGTCCTCTCTGTTAACCAGGTTTGCCCATGACGACCCGTCTCCAAGGCCAGGATTGTGCTCGCTGAGTCTGTACATTCTCAGATTCTTCCGCGGTTTTCTGTCAGTCACTGTGATCCGATGGTCGGTCGCTGTGTATTGTCTGTTTTTGAGTCTTGTTAAAAAGAGTTAGTGAAGCTGAAACGCCGTTCGCATTAACTTGAGGGACAAGGGCTGGAGAGTATTGTGTGGGTCCATTTCCCGAGATGTTAATATCATATATGCCTAATTGCTCTCTTAAATGTATATAATAGCCGTCGGATCTGGCAATGAATCTGAGCAATTATTCACTAGTGTCGCTGTGGAGTTTGACGGCTAAAATATGGCTGTAGATTAGCAGTTAATCCTGACGCACAGACAGGATCTCCGAGAAACCCTTTGAAGATGAGGGTGTTAAATATCCTTCCACGCGACAATGTGTCGGACTGCCTCGAGTAAAAGGCCGCAGCCTTTCTGCACTCCGGAGTTGTGGAGCCTAATCAGTTATGGTGCAGGAGGGGTGAGAGGAATTAGCTGGCCGCTCGTCTTGGACTTGGGGGTGATTAGATGTTCAGATGGAGAGGGAGTGGAGCTGTGCCGCAGTTGGTTATTTGGCCGGGGTTTTAAATGCCCGGCGTTTCTTTTCGCGGCCGTATCTCCCCGCTATAAATGTCACGGGGAGTCAGGAAGCCAAGGGATCCTTGCTTTCATTGAATGCCAGCCTCTCCTGCCAGTTTAAGGAGTCTCATTACAATTACCAACGCAGCTCAATCCCAATAATCACTTCCATGAGGCTGTTAAAAAGAGCCGGGCCAGGAGGGCCCTTGTTCACCCAGTCATCTTCAAACGTCCTCGTGACTGTCATGCAATGTCTTCATTACAACCAGCATTGCCTGAGTATTTGCCTTAGTGTGCGTGTGTGTGTATTCTTAGTACGTAGACTGACAAAGAGGATACTATCTGTTCTGTTCTCGGCTTAAAAGCTGTTTCTAAAGCCGTTGGACAGCGTTTCCTCTGGTTCGCTGTCCTTTCATGTCATTGTCGGCGTCTATCTTTAGCTCAGTCGCTCGTCTGTCCGTCCGTCCGTCTGCCGCTCTGCATCTCTGTGCATCGGCACCTAAGCGCTGATAGTCCAGCCTCCTCCAGCCTCCTCCGGCCTCCTCCAGCCTGTGCTATCCGGGTCCGCGTGGCCTTTCAAGTCATTGTTCCTCGGTGGTGGAGCGCCTGACAGATTATTATCCTGCCGTGTGGGGAGAGGGGGGTGAAAGAGGAAGTGTGTGTGTGTGTGTGTGTGTGTGTGTGTGTTTCGGCTTACTCCCTAACCTCCCAGTCCTTATTTTAATCCATATTTAATTAGAAATTCTCTCCGTCGTCCACTCGTCCTGCATGTTTGTTTAGCTACGTTATTCCACGGGAGGAGGGGGGGGGGCGGGGGGAACAGGGCAGGCAGGAGACAGCACCGAGGTTGACATGGGATTTCTATTAATAAGCGGCGTGGATGGAGGGGGTGTCGGAGTTAGGGAGGGGGGGAGGAGGTGGTAGAGGGAGATAAGCTCCAGGGACTTTATGGTTTTTCATTTCATTAGTGAGATATTATAATTCAAATGGGCATCATCTGCTCTGAAACAATATCAGACGTGACTGCAACGGTGAGTTGGAACTTCTTCCAGGTCGGGGTTTTTTAAAGGCAGAGGCAAGATATGGACGGATGAATGGATGGATGGATGGATGGATGGATGAATGGATTTCCTCACGTTCATGAGGTGTTATTTTCTTTAACGTATAGACTGAAGATGAGGTTAAAAGAGCTTTTCCCCTCCGTTAGTCCCAAATAAAGCACTGCTAGGATGAATGGCTTTTCATTAGAGACATTAAGATCTGCAGGCAGTGTTTCACACGCTCCATCACGACGGCTCATAGCGCCATTAAAATGTGTGTATAAAATCTGTTTCTCACACGCACATAAATGAACATTTCAATCACAGTACGTGTGCTGCCGCTGGGGAAGGGTGAAGGTCAGTGTGTGTGTGTGTGTGTGTGTGTGTGTGTGGAGTAGGCCAGAGAGAGGAATGACGTGGTGTGTGTGTGTTGACTTAATGTCACCCATCCATTTTTTCCCTCTCTTGCCAGTTGGCCTGAAAGGCACTGGAAACGGCACGGCTCATTTATCACGCGTGTCTCCCGGGCACATGCCACGAACACCATGCCTTCTGTTAAACATGCACACACACGTCCACTTACTGTACAAACAACCACACAGACACACAGTCTAGTACACAAACAGGTCCACTTAAACAACCACACACACACACAGACACACAGTCTAGTACACAAACAGGTCCACTTAAACAACCACAACCACACTCTCCCGCACACACCTGCTGCTGACTCTATCTCCCGGCGGGGGTTGGGATCTCAGCCCGCTCCGAGAAGCCCTTTGATTGATTGACAGGCACAGGCCTTGTCATTGGTATTCCACCAGCGAGCAGCCCCAGCGGTGAGTGACATCGGCTGTTCGTGGGTCCAGGCTCCTCATACATTTTTAAAACGTTCCACTCTCCTCCTCTGACTCCTTCTCTCCTCCACTGTCGCCAACAGAAGGGCATCCCCATTGGCCAGTTCTGCAAGGAATTCAACGAGAGAACCAAAGACCTCAAGGAAGGAATCCCTTTACCCGTCAAAATCCACGTTAAGGTGAGCGTTTTAAAGTGATCGTAGGGCTCCTAACTGAGAGGAATCATCCCACCCGTACAGCTTGCCCTTCTCAGAGACACCATTACCCAGAAACCTTCATTATTCATATTGTAAAACTGACGTAAGCCCTGCCATTTGCATTCATTAATCAAACAGTATCCATGGAGACATAAAAGTCACAGATAATTTAGAGCGTGTAAAAAGATAGTATTGCCATAAAGAGGCTGCTATAATTTTTCGTATGTATTTTTTTTTTTTTATCTTCCATTACGTGGTCACGCACCATTTTTTTTCACTTCCCATTTCAAAGTCCTCCAGCTAATTATACATGCGTTTATCTCCATGCATATGTGGAATATTTGAGAACGGGAACAAATGGATCTTTCAAATCCCATAGGCATTGACAGTAGAAAAGGCTCTGCTCTTTGGTCACATCCTCCTCTTTCCTTGCTCATGGGCGTCATCTGCTGGTCACCATTAGTATCTCCTCACCACACACACACACGTGCTTCGTGTGCCAGTTGAATTCCCCAGACTATGCCAGTCTCCAGGGAATTGTCTATCCTGCGCTTGCTGTCTGTCTTCATAGTATCATGTGCATATGCGTGTTTAGCTTAATCCTCTGGTCTCACAGACGAGTGAGTTTCCTGGTTCTACTGGGCCTGCACTCGGACCTGTCCGGTCTTCATCGGTGCGGTCAGCCTCCACCCGCCTCGTTTTCATAAAAAGGACAGGCGGATAGAAAACCACCGTCTCTAAATCGTGTCTAATGTCCTTGGGATGGATGCCGGCAGCGCTGGGCGTGCCCTGCTAATGGCTGCTTCAGAGGGGGTGACAGAATGGTGCGGTACCATTTGGTCACCGATGGTAGTGAATTGAATTGACACGTTAATGCGGGACAGAAGTTGAGGAGAGCTCACGTTGATCACACCTTCATGCGTGTTCTGGTCTGTCTCTCCTCCCCAGCCTGACAGGACGTACGACCTGAAGATCGGCCAGCCGACAGTCTCCTATTTCTTGAAGCAGGCGGCGGGCATCCAGAAAGGGGCCGGTAAAACAGGTGAGGTTTTGGACCTTGGCGACCGTTGCCACTGGTCCTGGTTTCCTCCGGGGGCCGGGGCGTAGTGGTCCGGCAGGCGGAAGTCTTGCGCTGGGTGTCGGGGGCTGACTGGATGTTTTGATTGATGATATATTTATGGTCGACCCGGGGGTGGGGGGGGGGCGCTTTGAGGCTGGCAATTAGGGGCAGGATGAAGGTAAGGTGGTGGGCTAAGGAAAAGAGAATTATTGATATCCCCTTTCTGTGTTGGATACTCCCGCTCTTCAATCACTACTACCCCCCTCCTCCCCCACCCCACTGCCCTTCTTTTGGCTCCTTAACTTTTCTCTTGCTTCCCCCCTCTGCTCCTTCTGGTCTACCTTTACTCTTTCATTCTCCTTATTTCCATTTGGGTCTCTCTCACCCTCTGTCTCCCTCTCTCTCTACCCCGCCTCCATCCCCCCGTCTCGTCCCCCGTCTCGTCTCTCTCTCCCTCTAGGACATGAGACGGCTGGTATGGTGTCTGTGAGGGCCGTGTATGAGATTGCTCAGGTCAAGGCCCAGGATGAGGCGTTCAAGATCCGGAATGCTTCCCTGGAGACGGTCGTCAAGAGTATCATTGGCTCGGCTCGCTCGTTAGGCATCAAGATTGTGGACGAGTAAGGCCTTCCCCCTCACTCAAAGTGCTCCATGTCTTTCTCATGTAATAATTTACACAGTATTGCCCTGGGGCACACATTACCACTGGTACTGCACGTGTCATTGAACTGTCATTGAAAACTGTTAAATACAGATATGAGTAGTGTAACTGTTAAAAACAGATATGATTAGTGTAACTGTTAAATACAGATATGAGTAGTGTAACTGTTAAATACAGAGATGAGTAGTGTAACTGTTAAATACAGATATGAGTAGTGTAACTGTTAAATACAGATATGAGTAGTGTACCTGTTAAATACAGATATGAGTAGTGTACCTGTTAAATACAGATATGAGTAGCGTACCTGTTAAATACAGAGATGAGTAGTGTAACTGTTAAATACAGATATGAGTAGTGTAACTGTTAAATACAGATATGAGTAGTGTACCTGTTAAATACAGATATGAGTAGTGTAACTGTTAAATACAGATATGAGTAGTGTACCTGTTAAATACAGATATGAGTAGTGTACCTGTTAAATACAGATATGAGTAGCGTACCTGTTAAATACAGATATGAGTAGTGTAACTGTTAAATACAGATATGAGTAAGTGTAACTGTTAAATACAGATATGAGTAGTGTACCTGTTAAATACAGATATGAGTAGCGTACCTGTTAAATACAGATATGAGTAGTGTACCTGTTAAATACAGATATGAGTAGTGTAAATGTTAAATACAGATATGAGTAGCGTACCTGTTAAATACAGATATGAGTAGCGTACCTGTTAAATACAGATATGAGTAGTGTACCTGTTAAATACAGATATGAGTAGCGTACCTGTTAAATACAGATATGAGTAGTGTACCTGTTAAATACAGATATGAGTAGCACTTCCACAATCCGGAGAGGATTACGCTCATTTATTCAATTAAACACATTTATCACTGAAACTGTTTCATTCACATTGTTATTGCTCTCTCTCTCTCTCTGTGTCTCTCTCTCTCCCTCTCCCCTCTTCATTCTCCTTTTCCTTTTTCTCCTGCCATCACCAGTTTGTCAGCAGAGGAGTACAAGGCCTTCCTGGAGGAGAAGGAGGAACGATTGAGAGCAGAGGCTGCGGCAGCAGGAGAGCCAACGCCCGTGAAGAAGAAATGACCCCCCCCCCCCCGCCCCCCAATCAAACATAGTTGTATTTATAAACATTGCCCTTCTCTGGTCAACATGCCACCCAGATGAACACAGTCATCTTGCTTTTTGTATTTCTTAGCCAAATAAACATTTCTGGCATTGTTAAGGTTATTCGTTTATATTTCAGTCAAGAAAAATGAATGGTTTGTCTGCAGAGTTTATGAAAATCTTTTTTATGCTCAGTAGGTTTCAAGCAATCTCAGAATTGGCGTCAAACCATGCCAACTCACTGTATTAAAGGAATATAGGAAAAAAGTTGCCGCATCTTGTACTTGCCATCTGTCAAACTAAGTCTGTGTCCCTTATGACAGTGTTCTGGCTGCACTTCTGAAACCATATATTTACTTTGCCTCCACTGCTTTTTATTCACGATGGGTGTCAAGAAAGGAAAAGGGCGTCTTTTGAATGTGGACAGATCTATAAGTGTTATTAATGTATATTTTGCAGATATACTTGGTTTGCTTATGCCAGACAACATTTTATTTGTAATCCCTGAAGCACCTTCTTTTTCCTCTGCCATGGTAACTGCAATGAAGTCATGGGGCGGAGAGGCATTTATGCAGTGTTATAGCCCATTTCCCAAGATTCTACACATGCCATTTCTTATGTGCCCCTAAAACTATGGTAAATGTTTTTGTTTTCTCCGGTTTACAGAAAATTAAGTCCTTAATGTCTCGCTAGCTGTATGCCATGATAGCTATAGATAAAAACGAGAGGTTTACCTGAAGGTGCATCATTGTTTATTGCTGGCTCACTGGACCATATTTTTATCTAATCTCTGGCATAGTACAGCCAAAAAAAGTATGGAAAACTGCTAATGGTCTGTTCTCCATAAGAACTGTTACATTTATGGCCACACTTCTAAATGATCTTGTTTAGCAAAAGAACATATGGTGAGCTCTTTGCTTACTGAAATTTTTATTTTAAATATGCACCAGTCAGTGTTTAGACCAAGGTGTAGCACTGACTGCAACCACAAATGATTATTTGATGAGTTGAAATGTGCAGCTTTAATTCAATGAGCTGTCAACAGCCTTGTCATTAGGCTCAAGTGATGACGCTGGCATGTAGTTTCGGGTCTGTGATAGAATTCTGACTATTGTGACTAAAATTGTCGAGTTTGAATTTCTGGAAGAGCATACAGGTTAATCCCAGGCCGCAGTTGTTCAGAAGTAATTTAAATCGGATTTCGGCTAATGGATTGGATCAAGCTTTGAAAATTGTTGTTCAAAAGAAGAAAAAAGGTTTCTGAAATCAGATTAGATCATGTAATCCAGTCTTGGTTTGATCTGGATGCAACCTGTAGTATGTGTTCAAACCTTTTAGTAGGATTGGGAAACCTTTGAACAAATAAAAATTCTGGATTATCCTGATCCCAGCAGAAGGTTGGATTCAGGTTGGATTTCAGGAACAAAATCTAATACAACTTTAAAATTTGTCAAATAATACAACCATCACTTTATATTAATTACAATGACACAATCATCAGAGATGAACCAGTTATTGAGGAAAAAGGTGGATTCTCACTGGTAGAACCAGTAGTTATTAGTCATTGAGGAAGAAGGTGGATTCTCACTGGTAGAACCAGCAGTTATTAGTCATTGAGGAAGAAGGTGGATTCTCACTGGTAGAACCAGCAGTTATTAGTCATTGAGGAAGAAGGTGGATTCTCACTGGTAGAACCAGTAGTTATTAGTCATTGAGGAAGAAGGTGGATTCTCACTGGTAGAACCAGTATGTATTAGTCATTGAGGAAGAAGGTGGATTCTCACTGGTAGAACCAGTAGTTATTAGTCATTGAGGAAGAAGGTGGATTCTCACTGGTAGAACCAGTAGTTATTAGTCATTGAGGAAGAAGGTGGATTCTCACTGGTAGAACCAGTAGTTATTAGTCATTGAGGAAGAAGGTGGATTCTCACTGGTAGAACCAGCAGTTATTAGTGATTGAGGAAGAAGGTGGATTCTCAGTGGTAGAACCAGTAGTTATTAGTCATTGAGGAAGAAGGTGGATTCTCACTGGTAGAACCAGTAGTTATTAGTCATTGAGGAAGAAGGTGGATTCTCACTGGTAGAACCAGTAGTTATTAGTCATTGAGGAAGAAGGTGGATTCTCACTGGTAGAACCAGTAGTTATTAGTCATTGAGGAAGAAGGTGGATTCTCACTGGTAGAACCAGTAATTATTGGTTATTGAGGAAGATGTTGGATTTTCACCGAAGTCAAAACAGCAGTCTCTTCAAATAAAAGCACGCTGGCTGTTCTATCTGTTGTTCTTTACATAGCTAGTAGAATGCATTGTGAAACGTACTCCCATTCAGAGCACTTTAGATTACTGGATTTGGTCATCTTGAAAAGGTATCTGGATCAGGGTGACCCGATCCAATGTTTATTTTGAAAAAAAAAAAGATTTCACCTGAGCCTGGATAGCAAAACATGGGATTTCCAAATCCAGATCACTCTGATCCAAATAAAAAAATATATAGTAACTGGGCCCAGGGCTTTATTTTCGATCATCTGTTGTTCACACTCTATAGAAATGACATTGGAGACACCAGTGGCTTCGTTAAGCGTAGGTCTCTGTCTTCCTGTAGTACATCCAGGTAAGAGACTCATATGAACTCGGCCATCCACATAATGTAGAAGAAAACGTGATTCGTCAGACCAGTCCCCCTTCTTCCATTTTTCCTGCTTGTAACACATCAACTTTGAGGACCAAATGTTCACTTGCTGCCTAATATATCCCACCCACTGACAGGTGCCATGATAACAAGATTATCAGTGTTATTCACTTCACCTATCAGTGGTCATAATGTTATGGCTGATTGTTGTACATCACTGTTTCCTAACTATTTCTGCCATTTTATTGGATTGCTCCAATCCTATATCATTTACAACAATACAACAATGCCCATAGTTATGTTGAACATTAATAGGGTGATATTTAGAAGAACCTCCGGGAGTATGTTTACCTGAAAACACCTGAGACTTCGTAATCATGTTTCTTGGCTATTTATATTCTTTCAGTCACACCTTTGTGTTTTTTTTTTTTATGCTAGTTTACTTCAAAGTTTCAGGCTTGTCAGATTGAAGCTATCCTCAAAGCGCATGACCCTGGAAAATCCATCCATTCATGGTTGGCCTTGTGACAGAGACTTCACTGCAGAACTTTTTTGCCATCATTTAATTTTAGTGAATAACATACACCCATCAAAAGGTGTATATTTCACCTTTTGATGGGTGTAAAACCCAAAACCAAGCATTCCTTTCTGGGAGGTCCCCAAAGAGTAGAGGAGAGCTGGGTAATTCAAACCTGTGGGGAAGCTGAGCCACCTCTTGCAAATGTTGCCATATCTGCAGTTTTTGTGCCAATTTGGAAAGAAAGTAAAAAGAAAAATCTTGACCGACACACCAGAAAAACTGGAACAGGATGAGGCACCCAATCAGAGAAAATAAAAAGACAGAAAAAGAGAAGATAAAGCAAAACATCAAAAACAAGAAAACTGTTGCCCACAGTAGCTCAGGAGAAACTGACACTAACGCTTCGTTTAACGACGCCACTGACTTTGACAGAAGATCACCTGAGTGAGGATGACACTGACAAGAAAGTGTCTGCTGGTGACTTCATCATGGTGAAACGTTGCGGGTGAAAACAAGTCCTATGATTACATTGGATTGGTGGAGAAGGTTGATGGCGCTGGCATCAGTGCAAAGTTTCTGAGGCAACGTCGTGGGAGTTCTGTGAAAGGATAGCCCACCTTCGCATTTAAAGAGAATGATGAAGGACTCTTCCCTAGAGGTCATGTGCTCAAGAAACTACCCAAACCGCCAAAACTTGGTGGAACAGCCAGAAGGTCGCAGACGTTCATATTCCCCTGCTGCATTGACAAGGGGGATGTTGAGCAGTAGCCCGGTTCTGTGAGGAAAAAAGTCAGTTTTGTTCTTCATTTTGAACTTGATTTTGTTCTGAACATTTCAAATAGGCCTTGTTGAAGAAAATTGGCCTTTAGGAAGTCATTTGGTGTTGAATTTCTCTTGCTTTGATATAGCATTAGCCTATATGAGGTGAAAATGTTCTGTCTTACTTCATCATAATCAATGTCACAATTTACCCACATATGGCTCTACTTATCTCTCATCGGGGGAAAGTTTAGCCATGTGGCCATTTTCTTTAAAGTAATTTTTTTTTATTTTAGATCCAAATTGATTATTCCCAGGGATGCACCACATCTTGAAATATATGCACATATTTTAGTTGGAGACACTATTGTCATGCCCTCAATTTAAAGAAACCTCAAGTTAAAACTGTCTCTCTGCTAATGATTGGGTGGAAATGATGCCATCTACAAAGAAGGAATATACTTAGCAGCTAACCACTTTGTCATCATTTTTATTTTGCCAGATTGATTTTAGATAAAGTTATAACATTACCTAACTAAAGTAAAATTGCTGCGGTGTCCAACAAATTTGGGATGAAGTGTCTGGGAATGAGATGAGATTCAAGCTAACTAGTCAAGATATTTTCCCTGCTGTCAGTGCAAATAGGACTGTAGCTTCATTACCACAGTAAACTACTGGCCTTGAAGTGGCAGCGGAACAATTGTCTCAAATAAGCAATATACCATATAACTTCTTGCGTTATATTTAGTAGAAGTACACACTACACATATGTCTGCCAATAGTTTTAAATTAATTGCAAATATAAAGGAGGAAATTATTGCGTAAGTATTAAATCAAGAAAATGTTCATGGCATTAAAGATCCCCAGAATAACGTCCATCAATAAGAAATGAAGAGAAAATGAAAACGGTGAATCTGAGTAGAACAGGCCCTCCTCAGAAACGGAGTCAGAGAAGTACCATAGTAAGGGAAGCCAACAAAAGGCCTGGCAACTCTAAAAAAGTTTCAGTCTTCCACAGCTGAGTGAATATTTCAACAATATGTGCTTCATGAAAGTCACCTTCATGAGTGGCAAAAAGAAAGCCATTAAAAGGACTTGAATCAAAACTTGAGTTTGCCAGAAAGCATGTCGGAGACTCTGAGATTTTATGGTCTGATGAGATCAAAATAGTTTTCCTGCCTGAGAAGTATGCATTAAATTTGGTGAAAGCCTAACACTGCACATCCTGAGAACACTATCCATGATGCATGGTGGTGGCAGCATCATGATATGGGGATGCTTCTCTGCATGATGGCCTGGAAAGCTTGTGAAGATAGAGGAGAAAATGGATGCTGCAAGGTACAGAGAAGAAAACCTGCTGGACTGGAGAATATTCACCTTCCAGCAGGACAATGTTCCCACCCATGCAGCCAAAGCCACAGTGGCTTAAAAACACTGTGACTTAAAAACAAACGCATCAATGTCCAGGAGTGGCTCAATTCATGTCCGGACCTCAATCCAATTAAGAATATCAAAAGAGTATTTTTCACCATAGATCCCAATTAAACTTGACAGAGCTTAATTTTGCAATGAAAGTGCCAAGCTTGCTGTGTCCAGATGTGCAAAACTGATAAAGACCTATCCAAATAGATTAATGATAAAAATTGGTGCTAAAGGCACCTTGCAAGTATTCCCACTGAAAGGGGGTCGTATAGTAGTAGACCCAGGAGAACCCCAGTACTGGTAGGAAACCCAGGAGAACCCCAGTACTGGTAGGAAACCCAGGAGAACCCCAGTACTGGTAGAAAACCCAGGAGAACCCCAGTACTGGTAGGATACTCAGGAGAACCCCAGTATTGGAAGGAGACCCAGGAGAACCCCAGTAATGCTAGGAGACCCAGGAGAGCCCCAGTACTGGTAGGAGACCCAGGAGAACCCCACAGTCAAACATGGAGGAGGTTCCGTGATGTTTTGGTGTTTTGCTGCCTGTGCCAATCGGTGCCTTGAACGTGTGGAGAGCCCCAAGGCAATTTTATTTATCAGGAGAGCACCAAGGCAATTTGGAGCACAATACTGAACCCTGTGTCAAAAAGCTGGGTCTACATCAAAGGTCATGGGTCATCCAGTAGGATATTAACCTCAAACACGCTTTCAAAAGTGCCCAGGACTGGTTCAAGACAACATGTTGGACTGTTCTGATGGTCAATAATAAGTCCAGATCTAATACCTATTGAAGACCTAAAGAGAAATGTGAAAACAACTGTTGGGAGGACCCTTAAAACCTGGGATAAATGGAGCATTTCGCAGATGAATAGTGGGCCAAATTGCCTTCACTGAGCAACAGGAAGCTCATCCAAGACTATAGGCTAACCAAAGGCTGTGTAGCAAACATTGAGTCTATGGTGTTTATTTTGTCAATGCTATTTCTGTAGATTTTTGAATTAAAAGGATATAAATGATTCTGAATAAATTGGTTCTGTAATTCCTATACTGAAATATGTATTAACTTCCTTGTCCACAAGATGTCAGGAGGGAGCTGTACTGCTCTCCCATCCAAGAGGCCCATCTGACCCGTTTGGAGCTGGAAGGAAGAAAATGTCCGGTAGCAGGAAGCATGATAGAGCAAGGCTCTTTAGATCTCAAGGTCAGTACGTCATTAGTACACCCTAAACCCCGTCCTCCAGATCTAGTTTTTTCAGGTTAGATTTCAGAGTCCTGGAGAATGACTGTTGACATCTAAATGCCGCAGGTGAGGCGACAGGGACCCTTTACACAGGTATATGACAAGGTCTGTCGGTTATCTAGTGATTTTACCCAGAAGCCTCCGAGATGTGTAGAGCACAGAGCCTTCATTGTGTACGAGCCAGTGATTGATAGATATGGTACATTTTCCTGAAGCATAATTTCTTCATTATCTGACCGTCTTTCTTTCTGGTTCTGTCTTTCTCTCTTTCTGTGCCTCTCTCCATCCCTCTCTCTGCCCCCCCCCCCCCCCGAATAAAAGGGTGATGAAAGCGGGGGCTGCTTGAATCAGTGTTCTAACACAGGAATGCCTATATATGGAGCTTGACACTATCCCAGAGCGTTGTCAGAGTCGCAGGTACATTCAGAGCGTGTGGGCTGCTGCTATTTGTAAATAGGAGTGGCGCTATTGTGTGTGTGTGTGTGTGTGTCAACGGCAGCGCAAGCGCACCTGCTTAAGTGGGAGGCCCACTGTGTATGAGTGCCTTGCTGTGAAGCGCGTGTGTGTGGAGCGTGTGTGTGTGTGTGTGTATGGAGTGTGTGTATGTACCCAGTGACAGCATGTATACGTTAATGCCTCGCTGTAAGTGTATATGTGTATGTAAGTATGTATGTGTGTGAGCGGGTGAGCAAAAGGAAATAGTGCCTCTGTAGACTGGTGTGTGTGACTGCCTTGTTGTGGAGAGAGCGTGCGCGCGCGCGCGCGTGTGTGTATGTGTGCGTGCATGTGTGCGTCAGTCTGAGTGGGATAGTGTCTCATGCTGTCTCGTCATGCGTGTGCGTCAGTGCTGTTGCTGAGCGGAGCTGGCTCTAGGGGAAGAAACGGGTGGAGGGAGGGAGGGAGAGGAGGGTAGGACGGAGGGATGATGATGGATGAGCGTAGGTAGAAGGAGGAGGACGAGGTGGATCGACTGCGATGACACACAGAGATCCAACCGCTTTAAGTGCACTTTAATATAAATGCATTTGTTTTACAGCCAAATACACTTATTAGCAACACGAGAACACTGATCCACAATGTCCGCTCTTCAACATACCGTCGTGTGTTTCTAGTCCGTCTAAAACAATAGAAATATATCTGAGCTGTACAGACTGATATATTCTTACAAATGTACAAATGTGTACAACCTTTCAAAAAAAAAAAACACATATGCATATATCCACAGACATAATGCAGTATGCATTGAACACTGATCGTATTTTTTCTCAATATAACACGCAATATAATACTTACACGTATGTTAAACTTAGCATTTAATAGCTAGAATGTAGGAATCAATCCTTTACTTGACCGTAGACAACTCTACGTTAGCATGTCGACATCACGGGAATAGTACCATTCTCCGGCCGTGTCGCTAAGGAGGAACTGAATAGATATAGCACCCCTTCACACTGTTTTCAGGTCATTTTTTAAAACAAAACTTCCATTTTTTTTTTCAACCCCTCTCAAAAAAGAAGAATCACACACTCATTCACAAAGTCTTATTTGTTGTGTCTCATTACACCGTTGCTCCAGAAGAGCTACGACGCGACTGTCCACTGGTTCATGGACATGAAGAAAGAGTTCAGATAGAGTTCAGAGTTGAGCAGGTCATGGCCGCGCCAGGAACCCAGGAGCCGCTGGAAGTTGCCGGCATTGCAAATATTGATGCCGCAAGGAAATCCAGCAGGGCCACCCTTCAAGCCAAGCCCAAGAGAACAGTGACCCGAGAAGCCCACATTCAGAGTCTGTTGCACGATGTGCCGGTCCTGCGGACAGCAGAACCGCTCATAGCTGTTGAGTAACTTCCAGACGATTTCCCTTCGGCAGAAACCTTTGTCGTCATTCTTCCTTGTGGACATTCCAAGATCTTGTCTGTCTTCACGTATTTTTGTGTTGTATTATTATTTTTTGCACGTCATTAACATCGATACACAAGCGTGTAATGAATAAAGTAACATGAGGTTAAACGTTTAAAAATGCGCAGCCCGCTAACCCAAACCTGAAAGTGCCGGAAGTTTTTCATTAGTTTGACTGAAGTCTTTGTGCCTTTTGAAAAAGCCTTTAAGGTGATGACAAGATAAGATTACACTGGGTCTCTCTCTCTCTGGAAACTGAATATTGACGAAATCAAGTCTGCATTTGTCAGCAACTATCAGCGGTTGAACCAGTTCAGTAGAGATTTTGTAAACATAGACTTTCACCACCTTTGTGATTTGGGTTTGCGGCGCTGCATTAGTGCTTTTCTATTGAAATATCAAGGATTGTAGAATTATTTTTGTTCACAACAGGTTTTTCACTACGAGTGAATACAAATGCGCGTCTGGAAGTTAAACTGCGCTTTACAAGGTCAGAGATTTTGTTATGTCTCCCTCTGATCAAATCTGAAGCTTGTGTAACTGAATAGCTGCATCGGATGGACCCAAAACTCAGTCAGTTATGAGTCCATTCGGTTGATATATTTTGCACCATTAAGTAAATGTTGCACCATTTGTTAAATAACAAATACATGAAGTAGTAGTACATGAACAAAAATATGAAGTTAATCTTTGTTCTCCGTAGACATGTAGGAGTTAAAGTCCTTTAGTAGTATACATTATGTATATATTTATACACTTAGATAATCTTTACTTTTCAGTAAAATAGCTCCACGAAATATGACAATATGCCATACTTAATGAAGTAAGTCACAGACTTATTTTAGAACGGAGGAACACTTTCACTCCCATCTGAAAGAGAGAGGGGGGGGGGGTGTTAGCCAGGTGTGTTCAGGGTCAACAGCTCAATCCGTTCATTGGACAGAAAGAGACAATAGAACCAGTGAGCTGACTGACTCTCACCTTCGTGGAAGCACTGTGGAGGCTGGTGACACTGGAGTTGATACAACTCAGGTTGTTGCCCTAGGCCGGGGCCGATCGAGGCTCCTGCCCCAAACATGGGTTCCAGGGAGGCCAGCTCCTCCAGGAGGGACTGGGTACAAGGCACGGCGGACGTGGAGGAGGCGCCGGGCGTGGTGGGGGTGGAGGCTGGGGAGGCGGTAAGTCGCAGCGGAGGGGATGTTGGGATTGAGGAGCAGGAGGACAGAGGCGATGACGCCACCTCCACCTCCATAGGCTCCTCCCCCGGACCTTCCCCTTCTGACGACGCCCCGACCTCGCTGGCCAATGTGGTCCCGCACCCCGCCGCTGGGTTACACCGTGCCGATTGGATGAAGTGGCCGATCCCCTCGAAGTGGGACGGGGGCTGCCAGCACACCGGGCTTGGCGGTGAGGGCGGAGTGACGGAGGGGGCGGGGGAAAGAGGGGGAGAGCTGGAGAAGTCTTGGAGAAGTGTTTCTAAGAGGCTCTCCTCAAAAAGAGCGTCGTCGTCGTCGTGGAACAAGGGGAAGTCCAGGCCTCTCCATGCTTTCACGGGGTAAAACTCCCCCAGCGCGTGGATGGAGTCCACGGCAGCCGTGTCCAAGGACGGCGAGAGGGAGGGGGAGGGAGGGGAGGAGGACGGGGACATGGAAGGGGGGGACAGCTTGGACAAGAGAGGATCCAGGTAGAATCCCTCCGCCAGGGAGCTGATGTGCTGCGCTAGGAGGGAGATCTCAGCCCTCTCCTTCTCCCTCTCCGGGGAGAAAAAGGAGAGGCAGGACTGTTTGCCAGGGGACGCTTCTGGGGTCAAGAGGCCCTCGGGGGGATAGTGGAGTGGCCCTAAAGGGACATCTACATACAAGGGCCCCCTAACCTCAGGCAGAGTCATTACTGTACAGTCTCCGCCCCCGGGACTGTCGGGGGTGGGGGGGAGCTTCTCATACAGAGAGCCACTGCACTGGTCGGCTGGGAAGAGGAGGTTGGTGGAGGGGGGGGTCAAGCACAGCGGCAGCAAGGTGGACAGAGAGGAGGGGGGAGCCGGGCTGGTGGCCGTAGTGGGAGGCGCGGAGGGGGAGCGGGATGGGGCAACGGACGTGGTGGCTGTAGCTGTGGAGGCGGAGGGAGGGGGCGTGGTGGTGCCCGTGGGGTCGAAGCTGAAGAGAGGCTCGCCGAACAGGAAGCTGCCCCCGCCCAGCTGGGGGGTGTAGGGGGGCGTGCAAACAATTTCTTTGGTCTGCTGTGGCTGGGAGGTGGGCACTGGGGGGAGGGGCAGGGGGAGGGCTGGCGGCGGTGGGAGGGGCAGGGGGAGGGGCAGGGCCGGCAGCGGCGGCTCCAGCTGGAAGGAGGGGGGCAGGAGAATGTTCTGGGTCAGGAAGTCCAGGTCTTCCACCGTGGCAACGGTCACCGGGGTCGGGGAGGAGGCAGCGGAGGGAGTCTGGGCCGGGGCCGGCTTCTGCTGGAAGAATGCCTCCTCCTCCAGGGAAGAAATGCTGGAGCGCGGGTCGCCCTCCACCTGCATGGGCTCGGCGGCGGCGCCCCCTGTCTCGTCGGAGGAGCCCACGCTGCTGGACAGGGTCACGCTGAAGTCGAAGGACTGGGCCGAGAGGCCACTGCTGCCGGGGGTGAACACCTGGTCCGGGCTGGACAGGCTGAGGCTGTCCTGGTGGGAGGTGGACAGGACCAGTGTCAACCGGGTCTGCTCCGTGGTTAGCTGCTGTCGCACCGACCAAGCCTCCGCCTCACTGACAGTCAGCAAAACAGGAAGAGAGATGGAACAGGTTAGCATGTTTCTATTGGAACCATTCCCAGTCACCCTACAGGAACCATTCCCAGTCACCTTATTGGAACCATTCCCAGTCACCCTATTGGAACCATTCCCAGTCACCCTATTGGAACCATTCCCAGTCACCCTATTGGAACCATTCCCAGTCACCCTATTGGAACCATTCCCAGTCACCCTATTGGAACCATTGCCAGTCACCCTACTGGAACCATTCCCAGTCACCTTATTGGAACCATTCCCAGTCACCCTACTGTAACCATTCCCAGTCACCCTATTGGAACCATTCCCAGTCACACTACTGTAACCATTCCCAGTCACCCTACTGTAACCATTCCCAGTCACCCTACTGTAACCATTCCCAGTCACCCTATTGGAACAATTCCCAGTCACCCTATTGGAACCATTCCCAGTCACCCTACTGTAACCATTCCCAGTCACCCTACTGTAACCATTCCCAGTCACCCTACTGTAACCATTCCCAGTCACCCTATTGGAACAATTCCCAGTCACCCTACTGTAACCATTCCCAGTCACCCTACTGTAACCATTCCCAGTCACCCTATTGGAACAATTCCCAGTCACCCACACTGGAACCATTCCTGCCCGTGCAGCTCTAGCGATGTGGCACGAGGTTGTACCTGATGACGTAGTTGTTGCTGACGATGGGGCTGTCTCCACTCTCCAGCTGGAGCACCATGTACAGCCACACCCAGGAGTGGTCAGCCGTCTCCACCCGCACCACCATCTCTGATCTTCCCTCTCCTCCCTCCTTCACTGTGGGGGGGGGGGGGACAGACAAGGCCAACATCAGGATCGGACCAGGCTGTAGAACCGGCGACGTCGCAGCATAGCTCCGCCCGGCGCTGGCCAGTTTATGCGTGTGTGGATGCAGGTGTGCGTGTGATGTCACTGAAGGGTCACTTACACAGGCTGCAGTGCTGGGCGGATGCGTGCGTCAGGTCTTGTGGGTGTAGCAGGCTGTACCAGGAGCGGGACCTCAGGGCGTCCACGTCGAGGCCCAGATAAACACTGACGCTGCACACGAGACGGAGGGAGGAGGCGTGAGTTTTACCGGTTCACCGCGCACAAACATAAACCATACAGGTGTTGACGCCACCCTGGGCAGCTCCGCCCCATTAGCCCAGCTGGGATCCTCACCTGTCCTGAGCGTTCTGGAGCCTCATGTCTCGGCTGTGCTGAGACAGGAAGGAGGCCAGGAAGAAACCACCCAGGGCCACAGGGGCGGCGACGGCGGAAGCCTGCTCCCCCCCAGGGCTGGGTCTGGTGGGGAGAGACTCCAGGGGAGAACAGAAGCACATCCAGACTGGGTTGGATGTCCAGTAGGAGCTGGGCATGGCAGAGGAGATGGGAGGGGACAGGCAGCGTGCCTGGATCAAAACCAGCTTGTTCCCGGCGCTCTGCCTGCGCACGGACTTGGAGGTGTTGAAACGACAACGGAACAGGCGATCTGAGGACCACAGCACGAGGCATTGTGAGTATCAAGAAGGATCTGAGTGAAACGCAAGCCATCTCAAACCATCGGAAATACAAAGGCGCTTCTTACTTGTGTCAGGAGATGTAAGGGGAGCCAGGTTAGTCCTCATGATGAAGTGGTCACTTGGGTCAATGATGTCATACACACTGTCGCCCTGGGCAACCAGGTCCACCTGAAACATTATGTAAGAGCAGTTCGTTTTTAGCATGTCCTTGTGGAATCCCGGAGGGAAGCTATACCGAGGTTATTCAATTAGCTAACTAGTTTGATATTCAGGCATGATATGGTATCCACGGACTCACCATGGAGTGGCCGAGGTGCTCGGAGACGCTGTCAGATAGGTAGAGCAGCTTGCCTTCCCCGGTCAGCAGAAGCAGAAAGCCTGGTAGCTCTTGTACCAGCTCCGAAAGCTCGTGGAAAGACAAGAACCTTGCGCATTCCTCTAGACTGCCAGCCGATCCCGACTCTAAAAGCACAATATGATGGAATATTTGTTAGAACTGTGTTTCTGACTAGCTAATGGGTTTCATACTACCACATATGCAACCTTTCAGCTATCTGCAAAAGCTGTTGAAAGACCGCATTGAGTTTGCAGCACCATGGAGAGCGGAAGGCGCGTTTCAGCACTCGGATAGCGACACATGGCTATGAAAGCGTTTTTTTACATGCGAAACACAAATAAAACAGACAACGTTGAATAACATGTATACCTGAACAGCATTATTGACATGTTGCCTAAAAAATATGCTTTCGACAAGATAATTGGCACCTGTTGATTCAACCGGTGAAGTCGATAGTTGCATGCATGACAGTTTACACGCATTTAAACAACAGTCTTTCAATATCCTTCACGCTTCATTCAAACATTCTATAATGAGTCAGGGTTACCTTGAGAGAAGAAGACCGACTTCCTTGTGTACATGCAGGCAAGGGACATGATATGTAGGTATGAAAGTCGTGCCTTGTCTGCGTCGGTGATGGGAAGCAGGTCCTTCAGATTCCGAATCTCTGCGTTAATTTGGTCCCGCCGAGCCTTCGACGCTCCCTTTGTGGATCGATACATAATAGCCTGTTACAGCGGTTGGCTAAATTCCCTGGAGTTGAAGTTGGAACTCAGCGAAGTAGTATTGACCGTGGCGTGCAGATGACTTCTGTATCTATTTCCCCCAGGAAGAAATGTCAGAGACAGGCCAGTAGAAATAACCTGTACTATTGGTCTTTCATCTCAGCTCAATCCAGAGTATCCTAAGGCTTCAGACTTGGTCCTATTCGTTAAAACTGTTCGGTGCTGCCACAGCGTCCAGCAAGGTTGCTGGACGGCCGCTAGATGTTTCTCCCCGGGTTCGGAGTGTGAGTGATTCGGCGGCTGTAGTAGCCGTCTTTCGCCCAGATGTCCGGATCCCGTAAATCTGGTGGAGGGACTCTGCTCTCAAGTATCTTATATAGGCTGGGATTCCGGTGACGAAGGGGGGCTCCCAACGCGCCAACGCCGACGTAGTAAGGAGAAGGGGGGCTAGAGGAAAGGGGCGGGGTGGGGGAGGGGGATTGATATGTCTCATATCAGTGTTAGCAATAGTGAAATTCTCTCCCTCTGCCCGCTCCCCCTCCCTCTCCTACCCTCTCCTTTCAGTGACTCTTTTCCGACGTCAGCTCTTCCCTCTACTCAGTGATGACGTAGGCTGGATATCGGGAGCTCCGGCGACGCAAAAAGCCCGATTTGGACAAAACCGAGCAATGGGCGGAGACAAACGTAAAACTTGGATGGAGTCATCCGACCCGGCTGTACGGGGGGGCTGTAGGAGTTTGTCGGGGGAGGGGGGGGGGGGGACTGAGATGCATACGAAATAGTGTTTTCTTGTCTGGCACCCGAGGAACAATTTCTCCTTTCTAAAATGCAAGTGTACGCTGTCAAAGGTATACATTATGAGCATGTTAATGGCGATATCCCTAGCCAGGCACTCATGATATGCTTATCTGTTATTCATTACGCAAAACCTTCCAATATCGGGGAGGAACAACACAGCACACTGATGGATGCGGACGTTATCGACGACTCGTTCCAGCAAAGAGATAGTCTAGCATGGGTGGGAGTCCGCTTGAAGACGAAACGCGAGACGGGGGGCATCGTTACAGCAGCAAACTCAGTCACTTTTATGAATGGAAACCGACATTCTGACTGTAATTCAGTTGTCAGGCAGAGCAGCGCCTCAAGGGCTGAGGCGTGAAGACATGGAAGGGGGGGAGGTAATCCTATAGAGGATGCTGTAGGAGAGACATTTGTAGGTTAATCGCGCTCTGTAGCCTATGTTATGTAAACCGCGAAGTTCTTCCTTAGGAGGGAATTTGAGTGAAATGTGGGTAAGGCTGGCGTTGATTGATGTCTGGCCGATGCGTCGAAATCTGACTAATTGTCTGTCTTCAGGCTCAAACCTTGTGGATTTCATCTAAACATTCAGTATTTGGTTGAGGAAACATTGTAAAACGTTGCCACAGGTTCAAATAGAATCCTATTTATTTTTTGTTTTTAAATGATTGCATTCTGAGGAGTTTGACTTTGTTTAAAGCCACATCCATCACTTAATGGGAGCCCGAACAGTTCTTAATAGGGTTTAAGTATAATCAGACACCGGACCCTTGCTCAATTTTTTTTATCTTGCTCAATATACAATCTAGGTAGGCAATTTGTGCTAAACCATTCTTAAGCATTTCTACCCAGTTGACAGACAACGATAGAATATTGGTGAAAAACATTTTGGGAAATTATTTGAACGGATTCGAAGGAAAGCAAAGGGCTATTGCAATTATTATCCCATTAGTGTTTCATTGCCGCTGTTCAAATTAAAATAGTATAATCTGACCTTTTACAAACTGTTTTGTTGTCTTCTACATATTTTAAATAATACTCAACTTGAACCTGTTGCAGCCCGAACAGAGTGCAGAGATAAATTACATCGTTTCTATAAATAGCTCTTACTGGTGACTGACACATGTAGCCTACTGTGGCTCGCCCGCCCCCTCTCCCAACTCGAAGTGTCCCTATTTTATATGACTTCTCGCTATTTTAAGAATAGAGGTTTTGTTTTGGACACGAAATAGCCGTATATTTACGAGTCACATGTGTCACGGTCCCAATATGTTGAGAGTTCACAAACTTCCATTTCAACGACCTGAAACTCCCTGCAGCTGGAAGTTACGCATTAATATAGTCCATTTGGAAAGGGTACAGTGGTGTAGTGGATGCTCCTGGTTGTGACTGGGTGGGATAATGCACAGCTTCTACAATGTCACTGGCACGTTGATGTTTTGCACTAACAGATGCTATCAACTGCTATCAGCACAACCTATTCCCTCTTCCCGCCCGAGCTTAGTGAGACCGCATATTGTCGTGGCTAGCGACACAGATGATTCAGCACTCGTTCAGTAGCCGCACGCCATTCTCTAGGAGCATACGGTCTATCGCAGTTGAACGTCTAAAGAAACGCCCCTGAGTGTTTCTAAGAAATGTTTAAATAGAGCGACGGAATTAATCCAATGTTTGCTTTATGAACAGTGGATCCGATGTCCTCTGACTCCATGCTTTCTGCCTTCGAGACTGTTCATCTCTCTTGTTGTATTGCGGCAACGTCACAGCAGTTAGTTGAATGATGAGAACTAACCAACAACTCCAACAACGGTGGAGTGCAAAAAAGGAGATGTTCTCCCATGTAACTTCTTATGGATGTTGGTATATAGGGCATTAGGCAGATGTCATACGTTTCACGTCCAGGGAGGTTTTAAAGGTGTCTACATGATCTGGACTCCTGGTTGTGGCGAGTGTAGATTTTTTACCCCCTATAGTATAACACTTTACAAAATACATTTTGGACTAGGATTAATTCAGAACACATTGAATTGCTATTTTGCCCAAAATACTACGCGTCCACATGCAAATGACCTCAGCGTAACAGATCACGTACTCTAGGAGCGGGTTTTTTCCACCCTTCGGTCTCAAAGGCACTTAGAGTGTCCCACGTGATGTTGGCCCGGATCAGTGGCCCGGATCAGTGGCCCGGATCAAAAGGCTGTCACTTTTATCGTTGTACATGTCCCGACAATGGCAGCCATTACGAGATGGCCCGTGTGGCTATCGGAAGCGGGCGGGAGACGGGAACGCGGTGGGCGGATGTGAGGCGGTGAAAGGTTCGGCGGCACCAGTGGCTCTTTGAGGCGCTTACAGAAGACTTCAGTTAATGAAATGCGGCCTTCTGTCGTCTGAGTATTCGGACGCTCAGTGTGTCCCCGTAAAACACTGACACGCGCAGCAGCATGTCTGTATGACAGGGACCTATGTGTTTGGTGGGTGAACTGCAGTCACACACTGACATTTTTCGCGTCCACAAAGGGCCAACCGGTTCTGTGTCACCCATGGCAACAGGTTTCTGCCGTTTCTGCTGTTCTGTAAGGTGGAGGACTGGCTGACGATAGGCTTGTGGACTGCTGTGTCTCTGGCCTCAACACGTAGGCTATTTCTCATGCAAAGGTAAAACCTGCAGAGTCTTTCCTGGTAGGAGTTACTGTTAGATAACGACAGTTGTTAGAAAGTAGACGATTGGACAGAGGTGTCCACGGAGATAATTCTGTCTGTACCCAAATTACAAACACAAGAGCGTTTCTGAAACTACTTTTCTGGAGAAACAAAATGTGTGCTGAAGTATACCGGTCCTTGTTTAATGGTGTTTGTTTTTACACTCGGAGAATCAAGGTCTGTGCTCCGCTTCTTGAAAGAAAGGAGCTGATCTGTCGCCTAGCAACACCTCCCACTCCTGCGTCGAAGCGCGAGCGAGAGAAGACGAGGCGAGTGCGAAGAAAGGAGTGTTGATAAAAGAGACTGAGGGTCGGACCGAGTGGCGGAGGGCTACTGCAGTTATAAGCAGGTACGACAGGTCGGAATGCTGACACGGCCGAGTCTGGGAGGGGAGAGGCCGGACCAGACTGAGATACACATGGCGGCTGGAGCTTGTGTCCCAGTGATGCCTGAGCATTCACAGTAACAGGGCTGTCTCTACCAGGTGCCTGTTCTGTGCTCGTGTTGACACATACAAGGTGCAGGTCCGTTTGCTGCTTTGGAGGGAATGCAGACAGATTTCATAGACATCCTTAACCAGGGGATGTGTAGCGAACCAACACCGACACCCACTCACCGCTACCCCCACCGAAACACCCCCCCCACACACCCCGCCTTCTTCTGTTGGTGATGCTCTCAGAGCCAGTATAGCCTTGTACGTTTCTCTTTTTTTTTCTCCCAGTACTCGGTTTATTTTTAGATCTTGGGGCTCAGATGACAGGGAGTCGATGCCCCAGTGCTGAGGATGGGAAGCTCCCCCACTTTCCCCCCCTTGTTCGTGGATCAGAGATGTATCTAGTGAGTTGAGACAACTTTTAGAACAGATTCCATGTTAGCGTCTTTGTGCATTTTCTAGAATGTGGAATTTTGTACATACAGGTATTACAGACAGATTCAGCCTCTCTGTTAAATACCACTTCAGACATATTTAGTCTGTCTGTTAAAATACCGCTACAGACATATTCAGCCTCTCTGTTAAATACCACTACAGACATATTCAGTCTGTCTGTTAAAATACCACTACAGACATATTCAATCTGTCTGTTAAACACCACTACAGACATATTCATCCTCTAGTTCTCTCTTTTTCCTTTTTCAGTAAGTTGGTGCTGATGCTGGGTTGCTATGGGGATGGGATGTAGATGTGTGACATCATCAGAGACCTCCTAGCAGCAGTATTTCTTCATTCACCCTCTGTCAGTCTTTCCTGCTGTCTTTTTCTCTCTCTCTCTCGCTCTCTTTATCTCACTTTCTCTGTCTGTCTTTGTTTCTCTGCCTGTTATTTTGGACCATAGGTTAGGAATAAATAGACAAGCAAATAGCAAATATAATTGTGTATTTCCCTATGGAATCTAATCAGATTTTCACTAAATAGTGAAAGTGCAGTTGGAGGAGGACAATGGACAATTCCAGAATGTTTTGTTTGACATCTTTCTGTAAATATTAAAAATAAATTGCTGTTTTAAAAGGCTGCAGTGAAAGCAAGAGAGTAGCAAAGACAATCACCAATAGAAATCTGATGAAAAATCTGATGTTGAAAATAGAGTTGGGGTTTTCACATGTTTCATGAGGGTGTTGGGGTTGTGAGGTGTTTAATAACAGTGTTGGGGTTGTTACATGTTTAATAACAGTGTTGGGGTTGTGTGGTGTTTAATAACAGTGTTGGGGTTGTGAGGTGTTTAATAATGTTGTTGGGTTTGGGAGGTGTTTAATATGGTGTTGGGGTTGTTACATGTTTAATAACGGTGTTAGGGTTGTGATGTATTTAATAAATGTTGTTGGTTTATGATGTTTAATAACAGTGTTGGGGTTGTGTTTCATTTTGGTCTTGGGGTTATGGTATGTTTCAAACAGGTGTTGGGAATATGTTATGTTTCATTTTGGTGTTGGGGTTGTGGTATGTTTCATAATGGTGTTACGGTTGTGATTTGTTTCATAACGGTTAGTGGCAGAGCTACAGAGTGTGTGGGCAGAGGCACAGTACAGAGAAACTGTGAAAGATATAGAGGAAGAGGTACTAGATTATCCTTGATTTCGGCTTTAAAATTTAAGATTGCATCTAGACATTCATTTTGTAGGGTTTCTTTTCTTCCACTGAGTCTCTCTCCCTTCATCTTCTTTTCCTTGTTCATTGTCTAGAAACCTTTTCAGTTAGTCATCATTTTGGATAGCTCACACTGGTGAAGTTTCTTGAGCTGCAGTGAAGGTAATGATAATCACATTGTCATTTGTCCAGTTTGTTCACATTACCAGAACATATTTTTGGTTTCTATATTTATCTCTCTATCAGTCATTTTCCCTCTATATTTATCTTTTTTCCTCTGTCCCTAGTCTCCTCCCTCTTTCTAAAGACTCCTCCCTCTGTCCCTAGTCTCCTCCCTCTCTTTACTGTTATCACCTTCATGTTGCATCATGTGCTGGGAATGAGGAAAAATTAAGAAATAACTTCCCCCACAGAAAAATGATAAGAGTTGGGACGTCTCCAGGAACGTAAAGAGTTGGGACGTCTCTTGTTTGCTGAGGTTTTGGGGCGGAAACCCAGTAAGCCATTGGTCGTGTTAAGGATGTTGGTGTGGGGTTTGTACAACGGTCAATGTGAGCATTTCCAACAATGTCACAGGTTTTGGCATCGTTTGGCTGAAGTAAGGTGCAACCAGTTGATGCGTGGGAGACTAGTGGTCATTTGTTCATTCCAGAGAGATTTGGTTTTCATCACAATCGACAGAATACTGATTTACCTAGGCAAAGTTCCAAAAAATATGCATCATCTTTCAAGTGACACTTTTAACTGGATCTCCAAATACAGGCACTTCATTCATCGCCAAATCTCCAGGGAAATATAAGGACATCGAAGCTGCAGATTTGTAGAGGTATCAACTGTCTGTTTTCACTCTATAAAATACATTTAAGCTTCCTTTCAATTGCATACCTTTCATAACATTTTTTTCTTTCAGCTCGAGCCCTTTTGGCTCCATACACCCACACGTCCATAGCAACACGTTGCCGTATCTTAGTAACCACATTTACGCACCAAGTAAAGAAAAGGAAGGTGGGGTAGATATGAAATGGGTTATTATTCAAAGAGACCTCTATGAAGGCTGGACGTATTCACAACATTTAATCCCTGACCATGTAAGGGGAAAGTTATGAAAATCATTTCTCAAACCAGGAAGGAAACAAGCTGCTGAAATGTTATAAAATAAAACTAAACATCCACTCACCCATCCCTAGTTACATAATTAGATTTCTACACTGTTGAGCCAAAACATTATGACCACCTGCCTGATATGCAGCTGGTCGTTTACGTGCCGCCAAAACAGCACCGATGCGCCGAGGCACGGACTCCACAAGACCCCTGAAAGTGTCCTGCAGTATTTGGCACCCAGACTCCCGTTGTTGGGGCTTTGGACGGTAGACAGGTCCTCATGGGCGCTGACCGGTCTGTCGGTAGGGACTCAACACGGCTGACCGGTCTGTCGGTAGGGACTCAACACGGCTGACCGGTCTGTCGGTAGGGACTCAACACTGCTGAGCGGTCTGTCGGTAGGGACTCAACACTGCTGACCGGTCTGTCGGTAGGGACTCAACACGGCTTAGCGGTCTGTCGGTAGGGACTCAACACGGCTGAGTGGGAGCCCCCCAGAAGCCTTGCTGTTTCAGAGACGCTCTGACCCGGTCGTCTGGCCGTGACAATTTGGCCCTTGTCTATGTCGCTCAGGTCTTTACTCCGGCCCATTTCTCCCTCATCCACCACGTTGATGACAACAGCTGACTGTTTGCTAATCACCAAATCTCCAACCTCGACATGTGCCCCTTGTTAGGAGACAGCTGTGAGTATGTCAAAATGAAACTCCACTGGCATAAACTAACAGTCCTTTTTCAAAATGTCATTTATGCAACAGAATGACACACATATGCAGCATTTGAATGACTCTTTCAAAACAGCAACACACTGATGTCTTTGGTACTTTGTATACCTTTTTAATTTTCTCATACAGGCTTCTATAAAAGATTGTTCCAGTACAGTACATCACTAACTCACATTCCAATGAACACAAAAATAGAAAGGCATCAGAAACAAATAAATGCAGCTTATTCTCCTGCTACTGCAGGTTTTAACAACATCAAAACCCAAAGAAAAGTAGAAGAAAAATGTGTTTGTACTTTTGGTGCCTTTGTTTAATTAAGGCATGGTTACAAAAGTTAAGTCTAAGCATTCACTTTCAGTGTGTAAGCAATTGGCAAAAACTGTCATTTGTCACCCGTCTGTATAGATACAGTATATATTTACTAATAAACACCTTCCCCATTGTTTGTTTGCAGGATTGTTATAGCACCATGAAAGTAGCTAGCCGGCTAACGTTGACCCGAAAATTCTCCACTCAGCCTGATTATCTTTTTCCTGAGGACTAATCTGTGTCCAAACTAGGCCCTAAGGGGTGTTTTCCAGGACACATCTTAAACCTAGTCCAGAACTAATTCCTATGGAAGAACACAGAGAGGTAGATTAAGCCTAGTTCTAGGCTTAATCCGTGACTGCGAAACTATGGGTAAAATTGTGTAATTTGGTCCCACCTGCCAAGTTCAGATTTTAGTTCCGTTAGCATTATTGCTGCCTCCTCCCTCGCTGGGGCACTTCCAAATGAGAGGCATACGTGGCGAAGCCCTGGCATTTTGGATTATCAGAACTCAGCATCTGATCAAAATGAAACCAGCTGTTTGTTGATTTATAAAAAAGCATTATTTTGTTCTTCTAACTATCGTGTAGTGGGAGACATAACTGTGAATAAAGTTTTGTCTAAATCTAATTGCAACAGGCAGAACTGACAGAAAATATAACAAATGTTGTTGAGTTGCATATTTATTAACAGGAGATTAAACACATCTAGAAACTCCCCTCAGCCACAGTTCACTGGCAGTACAGTAGGCTTTGCCATAATCACCAGAAGTGCCTTATTGCTCTTATAAACCAGTTATCCATGCAATTAGAACAGTAACAAAACACATTTTCTCATAACCTGTACCTGCTCATATACCATAGCTTTCAGCAAATCAACCTTCAGGCTTGGAATCACCTGTTGTTTTTATGAAAATAGATACACAATAAAATTGAAAAGCCAAGTAAACTATGCCACCATAATTTCAAATTACTGCATGTGTGGTGAAGAAAAATTGGACTTAAAAACTGGCAGTAATCTTCACCCTCTGAACTCCATTGTGGTTCAACACAAACACAACAATTTTGCAATAGCAGTGGGTTTTGTGGGATAATCAGAGGCGCACACAAGTCATGTAACATTACGAAAGCCTACGGTCTCAAAAGTTTTTTTTGGAATGTATGTATTTTCAAAACAAAAGAGCAGGTTGAAATAATGAACAAGAGAAAACTCTAACTAGTTGTGTTTATATGCCACTGTGAAATGCCTCCCAATATATTCACCCAGCGATCAACAACGTTTAATTTATATTTTTTGAAAGAAAAGGATATCATGCATCACCTCTATTCAATTTATGTTGGCATGTTGGTGCCACAGGAAAATGTCTTTATCAGCAGGGTGGGTTTAAATAAAATAATAGTCCGAATGTATTGTGGAGGTTGGTTTAGCAGCAACAGATGTGCAGTTCATGAAAGACAGGGCACCGATACTTGAGATCTAGCTCAGTTAGTTGCTGGTTAACCCCCTTGGACTAGCTTTTCTGTTCATGCTTTACATTAGCACACCTACGTGCAGTACAGCTGAACTAAGACGTAACTTTTTTTCTTTCACTAGAGAATAACATTAATGAAGTCAGCCAGCCCATAAAAGCTAGCTAATGTGAGCTAGCATGGATTTTGTGTAGGAACCGTGCAATCTTGCTTTTTTTTACATTTTGAAATAACTACATCACAGCACGTGATACGTTTTAGCGGGAGTTGAGGACATACAATTTCCTGTACTAAATACACAAAGTATTTGACCTAAATGAAAATCTTCAAACTTGATTAATAATGTTACACAATATATAGCCTTGGAGTGTCATTCGTCATCTGAAAACAATTCAAATACAGAGGGCATTTAATTCAAGGAATCTGGACATTTATAATGGCATTCTCCGGACAGCTGTGCCGACTTAGTGTGTTGGCCCATAACCTTCACTGAGATGTTCAACACATTATACTGATGTCCTGTAATTAACATATCCAGCAATCAAATCACTAATTTGATTATTTGGTGATAGGCTAATCGTTTACAAATGAGGACGATTACTTGTTGTTAGTGTCATTTGCAAGCCTTTTAATCTTGAATCCTAGGCAGTATCTAGAGGTCAATTGAATTCCCTTCAAACGGATGGTGCAATTACCCCTTGCAACCACGTCGATCTTGAACTAACACCGCGGTCACACCTAGAGCGGCGTTGGATGCCTGCATCATGTGGGAACGAGAAGTTCAGCATTCACCCTTTCCTTCGTTTCCGTCCTGCCAATTAGGCACACAAATGTATTTATGCAGCTGCTGAAAACATATATCTTTCCAAGTATTTGATACACTGCCCATTTTGCATGTAGAAGACTGTAATTTTTATCATAGGTACTCTTCAACTGTGAGTGACGGAATCCAGAAAATCACATTGTATGATTTTTAAATAATTAATTTGCATTTTATTGCATGACATAAGTATTTGATACATCAGAAAAGCAGAACTTAATATTTGGTACAGAAACCTTTGTTTGCAATTACAGAGATCATATGTTTCCTGTAGTTCTTGACCAGGTTTGCACACACTGCAGCAGGGATTTTGGCCCACTCTCAGCTCCCTCCAAAGATTTTCTATTGGGTTCAGGTCTGGAGACTGGCTAGGCCACTCCAGGACCTTGAGATGCTTCTTACGGAGCCACTCCTTAGTTGCCCTGGCTGTGTGTTTCGGGTCGTTCTCATGCTGGAAGACCCAGCCACGACCCATCTTCAATGCTCTTACTGAGGGAAGGAGGTTGTTGGTCAGGATCTCACGATACATGGCCCCATCCATCCTCCCCTCAATACGGTGCAGTCATCCTGTCCCCTTTGCAGAAAAGCATCCCCAAAGAATGATGTTTCCACCTCCATGCTTCACGGTTGGGATGGTGTTCTTGGGGTTGTACTCATCCTTCTTCTTCCTCCAAACACGGCGAGTGGAGATTAGACCAAAAAGCTCTATTTTTGTCTTATCAGACCACAAGACCTTCTCCCATTCCTCCTCTGGATAATCCAGATGGTCATTGGCAAACTTCAGACGGGCCTGGACATGCGCTGGTTTGAGCAGGAGGACCTTGCATGCGCTGCAGGATTTTAATCCATTACGGCTTAGTGTGTTACTAATGGTTTTCTTTGAGACTCTAGTCCCAGCTCTCTTCAGGTCATTGACCAGGTCCTGCCATGTAGTTCTGGTCTGATCCCTAACCTTCCTCATAATCATTGATGCCCCACAAGGTGAGATCTTGCATGGAGTCCCAGACCGAGGGAGATTGACCGTCATCTTGAACTTCTTCCATTTTCTAAGAATTGCGCCAACCGTTGTTGACTTCTCACCAGGCCATTGTGGAGAGGTTGGAGTCTGTTTGAATGAGTGTGTGGACAGGTGTTTTTTATACAGGTAATGAGTTCAAACAGGTGCAGTTAATACAGGTAATGAGTGGAGAACAGGGCTTCTTAAAGAAAAACTAACAGGTCTGTGAGAGCCGGAATTCTTTCTTGTTGGTAGGTGATCAAATACTTATGTCATGCAATAAAATGCAAATTAATTATTTAAAAATCATACAATGTGATTTTCTGAATTTCTGTTTTAGATTCTGTCACTCACAGTTGACAAGTACCTATGATAAAAAATGACAGACCTCTACATGCTTTGTAAGTAGGAAACCTGCAAAATTGGCAGTGTATCAAATACTTGTCCTCCCCACTGTATGCATCACGCCCCCACAAGACAAATGGGAAATTATTGTAGCCTACTTCTGGTGCCCCAAAACGTAACAACTCTGTAGGTGTGTTTTGAGGTATTAGAGCGTTGTTCTCTCTCTTCCTCACCCCGTAGGTCTCTTCATGGCTGACTCATTTTGAGGCCAGGTTAAGTAGGCGTACTTTAGAAGAAAACTAGAATGCATAATCAGACTTAGAGAGAGAAACTAGCAGACTTAGAGAGAGAAACTGCTGGGGAGGTTCTGCACTGTTCAACCAATAAAGTGTGGAGGAGGAGTTAAGATGGTGTCGCCCTGTTAACATCCAAAACCGGATGTTGCATCACAGACTCGGATCCATTTACACTGAAAACTGGGACATCTGGTTATGTTCTTTTTTTACATTCATCCACATTCAAATTCATGAAAAACGTTTGAATTGGCATAAGTTTCTTAACTGGCTACTATTTAATGACTAATTGGGATTGTTGTGATCTATTAGTGTTTCTATTCAGTGTTGTGTACCAGTGTATAGAAGCTTTGTGTTCTTATAGGTTCAAGATAGAATAAATGAGCTGTTTGTTTGTGTCACTGGTTTCAGAGCGCTCTGGGTTTTTTTTTCATGGATTTGTTTCAATGACTAGGTGGAGCTCTACCTTCAAGGCTGAGTTTCCTTCTTCTATTATTGATAAAAATAGACACAACATCAGTAGCTGAAATTAGTTAGATAATGATATCTATTTTGTAATCCAATGAGGTGGAGATACATGGCAGTGTTTGGTCAGGTTTTGTGAAGCGGGTCATGTCGAATGCCCCATATATTCCCCTTGGCAGTGTCTGTGTGTCCTGGGCCAGGGATCGTTGTACCGTCCTGCTAACACCCACGCCGAAAGCCCATGGTGATGTCTTGCCCAGTGATGAGCTCATACCTGGGTGGAAGTGCCAAAGACAGGTCCACCATGCCGCTCCCTACTACCACCTCAAACACTCCTCCCTAACGACACACACACCTTGTGCTCAGACCCCCACACTTACATGCTCCTATTACACATACGCATACACTCACACGGACACACACACATAACATATTGACACCCTCCCCCGTGCCCCCCTGTGCCGGCTGATCCCATTCCAATTCACATTAGTTCCTTTGTCTCCGTGCCAACAGGAAGTGCCAAGGGCATTGTGCCACTCTGCTCTTCACCCGTAACCCACACGCACTCCTCCTCCAAACACAACAGCCCTCACCACTTCATACCCACACACTCCTCCTCCACACACACCAGTCTCCCCTCTTCATATCCACACAAACACACCAGTCTCCTCCCTTCATTCCCACATACACACACACCAGTCTCCCCTCTTCTTACACACACCAGTCTCCTCTCTTCGTACCCACACACACACACACACACCAGTCTCCTCTCTTCGTACCCACACACACATCAGTCTCCTCTCTTCGTACCCACACACACACCAGTCTCCTCTCTTCGTACCCACACACACACCAGTCTCCTCTCTTCATACCCACACACACACACACTAGTCTCCCCTCTTCATACACACACCAGTCTCCTCTCTTCGTACCCACACACACACCTGTCTCCTCTCTTCATACCCACACACACACCAGTCTCCTCTCTTCGTACCCACACACACACCAGTCTCCCCTCTTCATACCCACACACACACACCAGCCTCCCCTCTTCACACACACACACCAGCCTCCCCTCTTCATACCCACACACACACGTCTCCCCTATTCATACACAAACAAACCAGCCTCCCCTCCTTCACCATGATGTTGTTAGCTCATGATGCTCACGCTAACATCCAAAGCCATCTGCTTGGTGTGTGTTGATGTACATCTGCAGACATCCTACATTGCTGCTGTTTGAGCCTGTTTTTTGTATGTTAGCCCATTCACTGTGTATGTAATCCCATTCACTGTGTATGTTAGCCCATTCACTGTGTATGTTAGCCCATTCACTGCGTATGTTAGCCCATTCACTGTGTATGTTAGCCCATTCACTGCGTATGTTAGCCCATTCACTGCGTATGTTAAGCCCATTCACTGTGTATGTTAGCCCATTCACTGTGTATGTTAGCCCATTCACTGTGTATGTTAGCCCATTCACTGTGTATGTTAGCCCATTCACTGTGTATGTTAGCCCATACATTGTACCCCTGCATCGTTTTTGGCTCTGCAAGCTCATTGATCGGAAGAGAGAAGGCAGGTTCAGTAGTCAATTAGTGTACAAAACCAGCAGAATCCATCACCTCCGGTTGTTGCTATTCCTGTCTCAGCCTGGGAAAATAATCTGCGAGCCATTCCGCCCCCTGGTGTCCTGTCCTGGCTACTGGCTCCACTCTGCCCCCTAGTGTCCTGTTCTGGCAACTGACTCCACTCTACCCCCTGGTGGCCTTCCCTGAGTACTGACTCCACTCTGCCCCCTGGTGGCCTGTCTTGGCTACTGACTCCATTCTGGATTTATTGCGTAAGACTGTGCGGCGTATGAGTCATCACCCCTGAGTGAGAATAGAGGGGAAGAGCAAGTGTGTGTTGGTGTGCGTGCGTGCTTACATGTGTGTTGCTGTGCATGCGAACATGTGTGCATTTGTGTGTGGGCTATGAGCAAGGCTGGGCGGAGCTGCAGCGTAGGCGACGGCCGATTAAATTAAGGCTTTCCCGCGTTTCTTTCTGTGGGACCTGAGAAGAATAACTAACAAAGCAATATTTCTTTAGTCACCCAGGGGAGATGGTTAAATCTGTGTTAAATCAGTAAACCACTGCAGAGCAGATTGTCTCGTTATGAGCAAAATATGAAGGCTAATGAGTCTTAAGTTAATATTGACCCAAATAAGAAAGTTGATTTATCTGGAGAAACCTCCTGCCCTCTCTTTGTTCTATTGATCTCCATTTCATTTTCTCTGTGGTTATTAACAACCAACCACCTGGGAAAAGACAGACCACAACTGAACCGAGGGGGGGGGTGGGTATTTCCATCTAGAAAGGTCAGTAGGTCTGGGACACAGCCGCACACTGAGGCAAGAACGAGGGCAGGATTGTACAGACAGAACAGAGGACCAGGACAGAAATGTGTGACATGGTGAAATAATAGGAACAAAGAGCAACGCAGGATTAAAATGTTATCGTTTTATTTTGTGTCAGCTTCTTGGTAAAAACAAAATTGGTAACGTGACAAAACTACAAAGGGTGAAGGGTGACTGAGTGAGAGCTTGTGTACTAGACTTACGCATGACATAGTCAGGGCATAAACACCAGAGGAAAAGGGTGGATGTGGTGGTTGAATCTGAGTGGTTATTGGGTGGTGTCCACGGACGGTAAGACAAGAATGTCACAAACGCAGCATGAAAACAAATGAGTGAGAATGAGTCTGTTCAGAGCGAGAGATTTACAGAGTGTGGACGAAGAGGATGATACGAAATCTGTTTTTTCTCCTCTATGTTTTCAATGAGATGGTGTTAACACAATGTCAAGGCTTTATGTAAAGGGTTGGTTACATTTCTATAATTAATCTAACTATTCAGCTTGAAGGTCCAGGAAAATGGAAAGTGGGCCATTAACAGAACAGGCATGTGCAGTGTGTGGCCTGGGAAAAAGATTTAACTTTGCAGCACAGATGTTTATCGGTAATAAAAATAAAATAAATCAGTAAAAAGCTATTGAAGTATTCAAATATTTGTACATTTCTCCTCAGCTTCATCCAGAGGTTTGTGATATGACACAGAGCTGAGATGAAAGGCGCTAAGAAAGGTGTGACATCCCACTACAGCATCTGACTGGTCTGTTTCTGTCCCTCCCCCTCCTCCAAGTCTCCTCCCATCTAGAAGGCATAGGGACCCACGTAGATGGACAGCCGCAGGGCGGCGCTGGTCGGGTAGCTGGGCAGCGGGTTGACCGACACCATCTCCAGGTCTAGTATGTACTCCTGGGGTCCCGTCACAGCCCGCGATAAAACCAGCATTGCACTGACGTTGTTGATTTGCTGTGGGAGACGAGGCAGACAGATGATATAGACAGACGAGGCAGACAGACGAGGCAGACAGACGAGGTAGACAGACGAGGCAGACAGACGAGGCAGACAGACGAGGCAGACAGACGAGGTAGACAGACGAGGCAGACAGACGAGGTAGACAGACGAGGTAGACAGACGAGGCAGACAGACGAGGTAGACAGACGAGGTAGACAGTAAGAAATGTTGTGAAAAAGTCTTTTTATGACGCAAGGTTAATTTTTTTGGACTAATTTCATAATTTCAAACATTTCTAGACCTCTTCCCAAGAACCTTTCACTAGCACATACCGTTCAAAAGTTTGGGGTCACTTAGAAATATCCTTGTTTTCAAAAGAAAAGCAAATTTTAGTAGTCTGAGATATGTATTTTTTTTTTGCAACTCTGCCTAGAAGGCCAACATCCTGGAGTCACCTCTTCACTGTTCAAATTGAGACTGGATTATTAAAATAATTAACGTGGATTAGCAAACACAAAATGACATAGGAGCACAGGACTGATGATTGCTGAGAATGAGCCTCTCTGAAATGTCTCCAGAAAAATGTAAGAGACCACTGCACCTTATTCTTTCCTTTTCCAAAAAGTTGAAAAGGAAAGTTTTGAGTGAGGAACAGAAGTGTTCAATTTGCAGTGGTCTCTTAATTTTAACCCTTCTGTTCCTCACTCAAAACCTTCCTTTTCCACTTTTTTGGAAAGGAAAGAAAAATGTGCAGTGGTCTTTTAATTATGTTCGGAGGTGTCTACTCTGTATTTCTGATAAATTTGATGTTATTTTAATGGGCAAAACATTTGCTTTTCTTTCAAAAACAAGGAAATGTGACCCCAAACTTACGGTAGTGTATATGATATATAGCGGTAGCTATGTTTCCCAATCCTGGTCCCGGGGACCCTAAGGGGGACAAGTTTTAGTTTTTGCCCCCAGCACTCACACACCTGTTTCAAATGTTGCCCTACCACTTACACACTTGATTGGTGTAATCGACCCATCATCAAGCCTTAAAACTGAATCAGGTGTGTGAGTGCTGGGGGCGAAAACTAAAACGTGTCCCCCTTCGGGTCCCCGGGACCAGGATTGGGAAGCACTGGGATAGAGTGACAGGGAGAGAGAGCGACGGGTGATGTCCTTATAATTTCTCTAGTCTACTGTCATGTATTCAAGAGGTGGATGAGAGGAAGGCCGAGGACGGAGCGACAGAAGCGCTGTGTTGCCGCGGCATGACTCACCCTGATGTAAAAGTCTCCGTTGTCGTCTCCCGACCGGATGCGGAAAGTGTTATAAGCACCGGGGTACACACTGGTGGCCTGGATCTGGAAGATGTCGGAGGGGACGGAGCGCTCGGACGTGATGCTCATATAGCGGTGAACAATGGAGTAGGGCAGGTCTCGGCAGGCCGACTCGGTCGCGGGACAAACACAGCGGCTGGAGACACGGACGAGAAAAGGAGCGGGTCTTAGTTCCCCCGGAGAGAGATGAGTGGTGTCACGTTCTCCGTGTGAATCACGACTTCCTCGTGAACTAGATGCCCTTTGATTCGGTCAAAATCTCAATGTTTGACGGTCATCTCCGAATAGGACCTTTTCATTACGTGGTCAGTCATATCCAAGTAAAAATGGTGGTTCCACATTCGACCACTAGGGGGTTCTGTTGCATTACAGAGGAGTAGGGTGGTATGTCCTCAACTCAAGACAGACACTATAGCTTTGAACAGTGTCCATTTCCCTGAGTGTTTCTCTAAAATGTTTCTTCATGTGGCCAAAACACACTGACCGAAATGAAACCCTATCCACACCTGTTATCAATTTAACACTTGTTTCAGTCTTAGGGTGTTCTAATTGTACTGGAACGGGTTCAGCTGAAAAATTGTCACAGAATTGGACAGAGGTATGGAAGAACTAACTGGACCATAGGAATCTCTGGAATAATGTGAGCTATGCACTATGCAGAGGTTGATGATATGTTTGAGGTTTGTGCCCAGGGCATAGTTTGATAATAGGGAAAAGATGTGCGTGCGTGTGTGTGTGTGTGTGGGAGAGAGAGATCTTGTTTATACTATTCATGTGGAAGACCAGAAGTCCCCAACGAGATAGGTTTTAGATGTATGTATTAGGGATATGTTTAGGCTTAGGTTTAGGTTAAGTTAAGACACACAGGCTTTTTCCCTGGTTCAGGACATTTCTAAATGTATTTTTAGGAGGTTAAGGGTTACGGTAGGGGTCAGGTTTAGGCCCACAAGTAAGATGACTGAGGTTAAGTTGAGGGTTGGAGGTTCATGAAAAGTGTTTGTATGAAATAACTCATCAGTGTCCACTCACTTGTCAGACACTTGGACGTAGGGGTCCTGGCAGCGGTTGGTAAACACACACTGATAGGCACCATGGATATTTACACACATCTGTCCTTCAGTACACTGGTGCTCCCCTGTCTCACATTCGTTTATATCTGAGGAGGACAGAGTGGAGAGGAAGTGCGACAGACAGAGAAAGAAGGGGAGATTAAGAGAAACTAAAGTCAACTGCGCGAGAATGACACAGAAAAGATTTGAGATAACAAATGTTAAAATACAATGAGACAGAATCATAAAGGTACAGAATCCACTGGGCACATGGTCGACCGCGAACAGGGACAACGTGAGGACACGCCGGGTCATGTGATGGGGGGGTTACCCTGGCACAGTCTGGTGCCCAGCAGCTGGTAGCCACCCGGACACTGACAGGAGAACTTCCCGGGCTCGTTGACACACTGGAACTGGCACAGATAACTGGTGTAGCTGCACTCGTCTATATCTGAAGAACACAGGAGAAAGGAACAGAGGGATCATGGCTGTTCCTACCAACATACACGGACTGTTGTCAGGGATGGAATGAAAGAGATGGGTTTCTTTTCACGTCCTGGTGCTGCTACTTTACTGACATTGTAGAAATAGACAAACTGATGGACAGAGAGACAGACAGACGGAGAGACGGGCAGACAGAGAGACAGGCAGACAGAGAGACAGGCAGACTGACGCACAGAGAGACTGACAGAGATACAGACTGATGGACAGAGACACAGACCGAGAGACAGAGAGACAGACTGATGCACAGAGAGACAGGCAGAGACACAGACTGACGGACAGAGAGACAGACAGACGGACGGACAGAGAGACAGACAGGCGGACAGAGAGACAGACAGGCGGACAGAGAGACAGACGTGTCCCCTCACCGTTGCAGGCAAAGCCGTCAGGCCCCAGCTCATAGCCCTGGTCGCAGCGACAGAGGAAGGTCCCATAGGTGTTATAGCACCTCTGTTGACAGGGGGCCCCCATGTCACACTCATTCACATCTGGAGAGGCAGACAGAGGGGCGGGGGGACCATGTCAGTGTCTTTCTACAGACCAGGCTACATAGTGGGATTCACTGTGACCTCTCAACTCACACTGAGAGGGGCCACTGCAACCTTTTGCCGTGTGTGTGTGTAAACAATAATGTATTACACGTGTGTGTGTGTGTAAACAATAGAGTATTACACGTGTGTGTGTGTGTGTGTATACAATAGAGTATTACATGTGTGTGTGTGTATACAATAGAGTATTACACGTGTGTGTGTGTGTGTGTGTGTGTATACAATAGAGTATTACATGTGTGTGTGTGTGTAAACAATAGAGTATTACACGTGTGTGTGTGTGTATACAATAGAGTATTACATGTGTGTGTGTGTGTATACAATAGAGTATTACACGTGTGTGTGTGTGTAAACAATAGAGCATTACACGTGTGTGTGTGTGTGTATACAATAGAGTATTACATGTGTGTGTGTGTATACAATAGAGTATTACACGTGTGTGTGTATACAATAGAGTATTACATGTGTGTGTGTATACAATAGAGTATTACACGTGTGTGTGTGTGTGTATACAATAGAGTATTACACGTGTGTGTGTGTGTATACAATAGAGTATTACATGTGTGTGTGTGTGTGTATACAATAGAGTATTACATGTGTGTGTGTATATAATAGAGTATTACACGTGTGTGTGTGTATACAATAGAGTATTACACGTGTGTGTGTGTGTATACAATAGAGTATTACATGTGTGTGTGTATACAATAGAGTATTACACGTGTGTGTGTGTGTGTGTATACAATAGAGTATTACACGTGTGTGTGTGTGTGTGTATACAATAGAGTATTACATGTGTGTGTGTGTGTGTATACAATAGAGTATTACACGTGTGTGTGTAAACAATAGAGTATTACACGTGTGTGTGTGTGTGTGTATACAATAGAGTATTACATGTGTGTGTGTATATAATAGAGTATTACACGTGTGTGTGTGTGTGTATACAATAGAGTATTACACGTGTGTGTGTATACAATAGAGTATTACATGTGTGTGTGTATACAATAGAGTATTACATGTGTGTGTGTGTATACAATAGAGTATTACACGTGTGTGTGTAAACAATAGAGTATTACACGTGTGTGTGTGTGTGTGTGTATACAATAGAGTATTACATGTGTGTGTGTGTATACAATAGAGTATTACATGTGTGTGTGTATACAATAGAGTATTACACGTGTGTGTGTGTGTATACAATAGAGTATTACACGTGTGTGTGCACACAATAGAGTATTACGTGTGTGTGTATACAATAGAGTATTACGTGTGTGTGTATACAATAGAGTATTACACGTGTGTGTGTATACAATAGTATTACACGTGTGTGTGTATACAGTAGAGTATTACACATGCATGTGTGTATATAATAGAGTATTACACATGTGTGTGTATACAATAGAGTATTACACATGCATGTGTGTATATAATAGAGTATTACACATGCATGTGCGTATATAATAGAGTATTACACATGTGTGTGTATACAATAGAGTATTACATGTGTGTGTGTGTATACAATAGAGTATTACACGTGTGTGTGTAAACAATAGAGTATTACACGTGTGTGTGTGTGTATACAATAGAGTATTACATGTGTGTGTGTGTATACAATAGAGTATTACACGTGTGTGTGTGTATACAATAGAGTATTACACGTGTGTGTGTGTGTATACAATAGAGTATTACACGTGTGTGTGCACACAATAGAGTATTACATGTGTGTGTATACAATAGAGTATTACGTGTGTGTGTATACAATAGAGTATTACACGTGTGTGTGTATACAATAGTATTACACATGTGTGTGTATACAGTAGAGTATTACACATGCATGTGTGTATATAATAGAGTATTACACATGTGTGTGTATACAATAGAGTATTACACATGCATGTGTGTATATAATAGAGTATTACACATGCATGTGCGTATATAATAGAGTATTACACATGTGTGTGTATACAATAGAGTATTACATATGTGTGTGTATACAATAGAGTATTACACATGTGTGTGTATATAATAGAGTATTACACATGTGTGTGTGTATACAATAGAGTATTACACATGTGTGTGTGTATACAATAGAGTATTACACGTGTGTGTGTATATAATAGAGTATTACACGTGTGTGTATACAATAGAGTATTACACGTGTGTGTGTGTATATAATAGAGTATTACACATGTGTGTGTATATAATAGAGTTCTACACGTGTGTGTGTGTGTATACAATAGAGTATTACACGTGTGTGTGTGTATACAATAGAGTATTACACATGTGTGTGTATACAATAGAGTATTACACATGTGTGTGTATATAATAGAGTATTACACGTGTGTGTGTGTATACAATAGAGTATTACACATGTGTGTGTGTATACAATAGAGTATTACACGTGTGTGTGTGTGTATACAATAGAGTATTACACATGTGTGTGTGTATACAATAGAGTATTACACGTGTGTGTGTGTATACAATAGAGTATCACACGTGTGTGTGTGTATACAATAGAGTTCTACACGTGTGTGTGTGTGAATACAATAGAGTATTTAACGTGTGTGTGTGTATACAATAGAGTATTACACATGTGTGTGTATACAATAGAGTATTACACATGTGTGTGTATATAATAGAGTATTACACGTGTGTGTGTGTATACAATAGAGTATTAAACATGTGTGTGTGTATACAATAGAGTATTACACGTGTGTGTGTGTATACAATAGAGTATTACACATGTGTGTGTGTATACAATAGAGTATTACACGTGTGTGTGTGTATACAATAGAGTATCACACGTGTGTGTGTGTATACAATAGAGTATTACACATGTGTGTGTGTGTATAATAGAGTATTACACGTGCATGTGTGTGTGTGTATACAATAGAGTACTACACGTGTGTGTGTGTATACAATAGAGTATTAGAGTGTATTTCTGACCACGCCTTACCGATACAGGAGCGGTTGTTGCTGGCCAATTGGAAGCCTGGTTCACACTGACAGGAGAAGGAGCCGGGGACGTTGACACAGCGGTGCTGGCAGTAGCGGTACCGGCACTCGTCGATGTCTGACGGCACAGAGCCGACGGCAGCATCAGAAACAGACCCGCGGGGCGACAAGGACAAGGATGTCACCGACGTAGTCCCACAGGCAGAACAGATCCAAATGACTCGGCACGGGTCTCATGACTCGGCACCAAGTCTACAGTGCTTCACCATGACACCAAGAGCCTTCAGAACATTCCCGAAATATCCCACTTCATTCACGGGGTTAAGAACACGCCGATGGTTGGCCGTGTCGGTTCAAGGCCATAACAAAGGTGTGATGAACCATCAGCGGTTCCCAGGCGGTGGGGGGGGGGGGGGGTCTTACCGATGCACTCGGTGCCAACCTTGCGGTACCCATCCGGACACTGGCAGGTGAAGGTTCCCGGCGTGTTGATGCAATGCTGGCTGGGCTGGCAGTCGTGCTCATTTCTCTCACACTCGTTGACGTCTGCGCGCGGCGTGGGGAACATGACACACAAAATGGTGAGTGGACGCAGTGAATACGGTACAAACAGCTGAGAACCAAGATGCCACACATGGTCAGGTCGTCACTGACGTTTTGGTGCTTTCCCTGTCAACACCCCCCCCCCCCAGCAGAACAACAGGATGAGCACAGATTTCCGTCCCATAAAACTAAGGCCAGCTGTCTGCATGGGAAATGTACACAGTCCCACCATCCACTTCTGTGGACACACACACACACACACACACACACACACCTGCTGCAGCCACCTGTCCCCACATCACTCAGCAGTCATCCAGACCCCGCCCCCTCGCCCCCCCCATCTCACCCCCTGAGTAGGTACTCACCCACACAGCTGTCCCCCTGCGGCTCATACCCCAGGGTGCACGGGTTGAACGGCTCCCGGGGGGTGTTCTCCAGGCCGGGGCCCGGCTGGCTGGGGCCCGGCTGGCTGGGGGGGTCGGGGGCTGGGATGACCGAGGCGGAGCGGGGGAGGCACAGGTAGCCGCCGTAGTGGTTGAAACACTTCATCTCCCCCTTACAGGCCTCGGGGATGGTCTCACACTCATTGATGTCTGGTGGGAGAGCGGGTGAGGCGGTGAGGTTGAGGCAGTGAGGCGATGAGGGTGAGGCAATGAGGGTGAGGTGGTGAGGTTGAGGCAGTGAGGCAATGAGGGTGAGGCGATGAGGCAGTGACGGTGAGGCATTGAGGGTAAGGTGGTGAGGTTGAGGCAGTGAGGCCATGTTGGTGAGGCGGAGAGGGTGAGGCGTTGAGGTTGAGGCGGTGAGGAAATGAGGGTGAGGCGATGAGGCAGTGACGGTGAGGCATTGAGGGTAAGGTGGTGAGGTTGAGGCAGTGAGGCCATGTTGGTGAGGCGGAGAGGTTGAGGCGGTGAGGCAATGAGGGTGAGGCGATGACAGTGAGGGGGTGAGGGGGTGAGGGTGAAGGGTTGAGGGGGGAGTCGGAGCCTTTACCTCTGCAGTGCTGAGTCAGTGGATCCCATTGATACCCATCTGTGCATTCCTACAGACGACCAGGAAAGAGACACTTGGGTACCGTCAAAATGACCATTCAGTCAGAGCCTTTACATGGTTCCACTGTTGCTAAGAAATGACAGCACATGCAGTAGTCATGGGAACGGAAAAACGGGCAGGGTGGCGGGGGCAGAAGAAGAGAGCGGAGGTCTACAGGAAAGAGGGGATCAGTCATTGGGAATGAAACGGGTCAGATCCGAACTGGACGCCGGTCTGAAAACTCTGGAACCAAAATGTTCCCCTCCTCCCAGTTCCATCCTCCCCTTGAGCCCCTCTAATCTGCAATTTGATGCTCGGCTCCCCTCAAAGAATACGTAGAAGGGCAGGATAAAACAAGGGGAATGAGGGCCTTTTCACAACTGTGTTCCCCTCTCTTGTTGCCTTCAGAAAACCCGTTTGAGGAGAAGGTGGGCGGGGAGGGGCCTCAGGCTTTCTCGTCCAACGGGTTTTCAGAATGACCGGGGGGGGGGGCGGGGATAAACATTAAGAGAGGGCCGTGGCTCCGCCCTTACCGTGTAGGTGTCACTTTCTGTAGGTGGCTGTGACACAGAACTGTGGAGGAACACACACGCACACAGAATTGATACACACACACCCCGCATGCTCGCACACTGACTGGCGGACGGGACACACACGTGAACACGCACGCACGCACGCACACGCACGCGCCGGTCAGCTGGGGCAAAAACAACTCCGTTCAGAATCAGTTGAGCTGGTGGCCTCGGAAGTGCTCCGTGGGATCTGGGGAGAGAGAGAGGGAGACAGTGAAGAGGAGGGGAGGCAGGGAGCCGAGAGAGAAGTGAGAGAACGAGGGGAGAGAGTTAGACCGCAGAAGACTCATTAGAACAGTTCAATTAAATTCATCCCGTTCATGAACAAATTACATCACTGTGGATGTGTTAACTCTTTTCTGAAGCCTCGTTCAGAGCGAGTTGACTCAAACGAGTCCACTCAGACCTCAGTAACTATTTGCTAATCTTTCCCATGAATCCCTGCCAGCATGACAGAGGGGAAGTTGTCCACTGCTGTGAGAAGGTAAATATAATGACGTCCTCTGGACATCAGCTGAAAATAACAAAGTCAGCAGCACGGAAATACTCCCACGTTAGCTCTCCACACACAGACAACACTGTGTTTCCCCAGACAGGTCCACTAGAACTGGGAACGCACACACGCACAAACACACAACACACACACAACACACACGCACAACACACACACGCCCTCTAGTACTGTACATCAGGGTGAACCACTAAACACAGCAAGGCCTGTAGTGGTCAATACATCTCAGGGTATTTTCTGTCAATTTCAAGAAAAGACATTTTCCCAGACACCGGCAGCTACGCCACAGCGCCCATGATTGTCTTTCTCTTAGTCTGGCCTCATTCATCATCACTGCTGGTGTGTAATTCACCCCAAGTACTCTGAAGGAGCTGGAGGAGCATGCAGATAAAGGCTTTGTCCCAGGGCCCAACCTTCCTCCATGGACTGTCCTTGTCTGTCTGTCCCCCCGTGATCAGTAATCAACTATGAACCGTCTTTGTAAAGTTCATCAAATTTGCCCCGACCCCCCCTGGAAACAAAAACCTGAGATAGTTTTGGAACCCCTCCATGTGTTTGACAACCCTGAATTATCCCCAGTACCTAGACAAATTCCTCCAGGGCACCCACCGAATGTAACAATAATAAAACATTTCTGAGCAACTGTTGTTCAAGCTGAAAACCCTCAGTCCAGACAAAATATATAGAGGAAAGTTATAATCATTGCTTTCCTTGTGTGTGTACATACAGACTGTGTGTGTGTGTGTGTGTGTGTGTGTACATACAGACTGTGTGTGTGTGTGTGTGTGTACATACAGACTGTGTGTGTGTGTGTGTGTGTGTGTGTACATACAGACTGTGTGTGTGTGTGTGGCAACATCACAGGCCGTGCCTCATGTAGGGTTAGCAGGCTGACCTCAGAGGCCGTGCGGTGAACTGTTCTGTTTATTCCCTGGGAGAAACATGGAGTGGCGTGCTGAGCAACACGTCGTCGATAACTGTCTGCCGCCCCGCCCCAGGCTTACAGGTGTGAGGGCTTCATTTGATCACACTGCTGCAGAGCAACTGTCCCATAACACAGGACGGTTTGAACAGAGTTCATTGGAGGGTGAAAAGAGAAAAGGCTCTGATGTTTTTAATGTCCACCATCCCTTACAAAAAAAATGAATCAACTTGTGCAGTAATGTCCACCTAGTATAATCCACAAAATTAACATCTGCTGTTTCTACCAGATCTTCCAATTTTCCTTCTCTCAAAAACTGGCTCAAGTTGAGATCCTAAACCTCTCACCTAACCTTTGCTCTTGGGTAAAAAAAACAAAAGCAAAAGTTGCACTGGTCCTCTGGCCACACAATGTAAACAGAATAGCTGAGCCAAAACCTTCACAAAATCTATTTTTATTTAATAATTAAAGGCTATGCCTTACATCACCTTAAACACATCCCATACAGAACTCTACAAGCTGTGTTCATCAGCTGTTATCATCCAGATGAACCTGCAAGACCACACAGCCTTGGACTCAGCACCAAGAATGTCCCAGTCCGCTTTGGACTCAGCACCAAGAATGTCCCAGTCCGCTTTGGACTCAGCACCAAGAATGTCCCAGTCCGCTTTGGACTCAGCACCAAGAATGTCCCAATCCGCTTTGGACTCAGCACCAAGAATGTCCCAGTCCGCTTTGGACTCAGCACCAAGAATGTCCTAGTCCGCCTCGGCACAGCACCGGGAACGTCCCAGTCCACCTCGGCACAGCACCGGGAACGTCCTAGTCCGCCTCGGCACAGCACCGGGAACGTCCCAGTCCACCTCGGCACAGCACCGGGAACGTCCCAGTCCACCTCGGCACAGCACCGGGAACGTCCTAGTCCGCCTCGGCACAGCACCGGGAACGTCCTAGTCCGCCTCGGCACAGCACCGGGAACGTCCCAGTCCGCCTCGGCACAGCACCGGGAACGTCCCAGTCCGCCTCGGCACAGCACCGGGAACGTCCCAGTCCGCCTCGGCACAGCACCGGGAACGTCCCAGTCCATCTCGCACTGTGGTCACCTCACAGCCGGGGGAATAAATCTGACCAGAAACCACTCTACAACAAAAACAACAGCCAGTAGAGAGTCCAGTTGTCCAGTCACCACCCGGGGCAGTAGGAGCAGTACGGCGTGGGCCGATTCAGCCAACCAGCAGACACCAAGTGCCGGTTAGAGCTCCGGAATGCCGGTGGTAAGGATGTGGGCAGCAGTTCATGGCGGGGATGCCCTGTCATTCCCGTGCTTCCCACAGCATCAGGTTCTGGGAAAGCCCCCCCAATGGTTCATGGAAGACAGCTGCTGCCAACCCTAAAATCTAGGTCCCTGAGTGGGGGGGGGGGGTGAGCCAGTATAGCAATAATCAACGGGTCGACCACAGTTTTTTCCAAATTCAGCAATTCTGGCAACATGTTGGTGAAAAAATGTATAACTTCCTTGGGGGCTGCGAAGATGGGAATTGTACTTGTTAATACATGGTGGATGATGAAGAGGGCAGTTAGTCTGGTGGTGGATGATGAAGAGGGCAGTTAGTCTGGGGGTGGATGATGAAGAGGGCAGTTAGTCTGGGGGTGGATGATGAAGAGGGCAGTTAGTCTGGGGGTGGATGATGAAGAGGGCAGTTAGTCTGGTTGTGGATGATGAAGAGGGCAGTTAGTCTGGTGGTGGATAAAGAAGAGGGCAGTTAGTCTGGGGGTGGATCATGAATAGGGCAGTTAGTCTGGTGGTGGAGAATGAAGAGGGCAGTTAGTCTGGGGGTGGATGATGAAGAGGGCAGTTAGTCTGGTGGTGGATGATGAAGAGGGCATTTAGTCTGGTGGTGGATGATGAAGAGGGCAGTTAGTCTGGTGGTGGATGATGAAGAGGGCAGTTAGTCTGGTGGTGGATGATGAAGAGGGCAGTTAGTCTGGTGGTGGATGATGAAGAGGGCAGTTAGTCTGGTGGTGGATGATGAAGAGGGCAGGTAGTCAGGTGGTGGATGGCAAAGAGGGCAGGGAGCATCATCCATGCATAATGAGTCTGGCCCAATGAGACACATTTCAGCAGTACATATAGGAAAACAAAAAGGGCCAAATGCCTTTTTCCTGATATCCACTGAGGCTCTTTCACAGCACAGCTTGCAGTTGCTCAACACAGTGTGACAAGGCAAACCCAAGCAACTTTCCCTCCAACCTAAATTAACTCTGTCTGTACCTTAATTCTTCCACTGCTTTACTGTTCAGCACATACCTCAGTCAGGGACTGTTTTTGTTGAGGTGGTTTGTGGTGATGTCACCCACGCATGGCGGCTGCAAGGAGTTTGGGTGGCCAGACAAATGAACATGTTCATTAATTAAAATCTTCAAATTAATTCCCATTTCCCATCAGCATAGGAATATTTGACCGCTGGAGAAGCGGTTCTAAGAAAGGTCCTAGATCTGGAAACGAGGTGAGGGGCACAGGGTCCGAGGACAGCGGGATCCCTTGGGGATCAACACTGACTCTCTTGCCCCAAATGTTAGCAATGAAATATACATAAACAAAGTGATATGAGAGGTCGTCTGTATGAAGATAGTACTCCCATGTCCAGTGATATCATTTGTGTGTATTTCTGCCTTTAACAGGGACAACAATGCCCCCAAACTGTTGTTAAATCAGAAACATTTTCCAGTCCCCCAATTGAATGAATTCTTTGCACAGATGTTATGTTCAAGGGAAAAGTTGACAGGCGGGGTTGAAGTTGGAATTAGGGGTAGTGTTGGGCATTAAGTTAAGTTTCGGCATAAATGTTAGGTTAATGTTAGGATAAAGTTGTTGTTTTTTTAAAATCACTATTAGTGTTGGCCAAGTAAACGTGTGTGTGTGTGTGTGTTGGGGGGGGGGGGTATAAATGAATATACCTATATTATGTGTAATGAGCCACTGCAAAGCACCTGTCTGGTTTTAAGTATCAGGCTGATTGGATCACACTGTGGCCATATGTTGATGTGTGTCAGCTCCACCACACACTGAAGTCTGTGTGTAACCCGCAAAAACAGCCCCCACACTCAGAGGCTTCGTCTGACCACGTCCTGGAGGCATGTCCAAGAGTTTGGTTTACTGGGAAATATTATTAATAGGCCGTGTCATTGTGACACAAAATACTTGAGAAACAGTTTTGCAATACATTTCCATTTACAAGTACACCTCTGACACATGCTTTGTCCCTGGCTCCCTCCCGTACCTCCTTTCTGTCACACACACACACACACACACAGGCCTTGCCACCTCAGCTACAGTGAGGATTTAACTGTAGCCGTGGAGTTTGAGAGGAAAGCCACAGTCTGGCTGAGACGTGTACAACCCGTCTGGGGAGCAGGAGGACGCTAAGAGCCGCTACCCACTTCTCTTTGTGACATAATATTTTGTCAGTTGCTCTCTCTCTCTCTCACTCTCAATCACATACACACACATGCTCCCACCGATCTCTCTCGAGCCCAGGCACACACAGTCACATTGAAACTGGTAAATTCACTCACAGACAAGCCTTGCTTTTTTTCGCGAAAAAAAAAAGCCGTAATCTTTCCGGATCCTCTTCTTCCCGTAATCCTCAGGATCCTCTTCTTCCCGTAATCCTCAGGTCCCTAGTTTGAGTCCCTGTTGCTCCGTGTCTCGTGTGCTGTCGTAGTCCCCTGGCAGAGGGAGTCCCTGGGGTGCTGTGGGTCTGGAGAGTCTCGCGGTCGCCCGGTCAGTCCAGCTCCTGCCTGTATGGCCCTGAGAGTGTGAGCGTGGGGAACGACGGCCGGAGCAGCTGAGTGCTTTGCATGGGAGGGAGAAAGAGAAGGAGAGAGGAAGAGAGGAGAGAAGGACAGCCCATTTCTACCCCCCCTCTGGCCCCCTGCACCGCCACCCTCCAACCCCCACCCCCCCCCCCCCGCCCTGACCCCCCAGGATGCAAATTCCTGGTCTGCGGCCCAAATTCCGAATCTGTCCAAGTCGCAGGCGGAACAACCACTTGCATAGATTCACACACACACACACACTCCCCCCTTTCCCCCCGTGCCCCCACTCGCCGGTCACACAATGCACCTGGTTTCATTTAAAATCGCCCCCCCACAGCTCGCCAGCCCGCCCCCAATCTACAGCCCATCCATTTATCCTTACCTCCCCTATCTTCTCCTTGTTCTGTAAAGTTTCCCTCGCTCACGTACAATCTCAGACAGATATTTATAGCTTGGGAGAGAAGTTGGAGGAATGTGGACAAAAGTTTTAGCAAAGGAGAGCAGAGGGAGAGACGCAAGCCTTCTTGGAAAAGTAGTTAGCTTTCCTAACTACCGGTAAATATTTAAACTAGAGGTCCTTTCAGGATGATATACAGACGGACATGTTTATATATAGAAGCATGGAAATAGTCACCCCTGAAGTAATGGTCATTTTTTTCTTTGAGGGTTTTTTATTTTTTACTACAGTACTACCACTATGGTAATACACACTCCTGACGATTACATGCTCTATTCCACAACCGTAATCAGAAAAATAAATCACTTTAAACCCTAGTTATAATTTCAAAATATTACCAAGCATTTGCCACCAGTTCCTAGTGGACACGGACCAGTTGTCATTATCGTTACACCTACCTAGTCATGGTTGGTTTTGGGGGGGTCGACAGCTGTCATCACAAGCGTAGGCATCAGGGTCTGAAATCACTACTACCCCCCCCCCCCCCCAGTCCTGACAAATTGCAGCCCACCCCTTTCTGTGTCTAGCCCCCCTCCTTACACATATTTATTCATAATATTTGTCGTTAACCATCATCCCAGCTAGGATGTTTCAAACACTTCCTTGGTACGCTAAGACTAAAATATTGAAATGTAAGGGCCCCTGCCACTCCCTGCTGTTATTGTAGCACTTCGGAAATTACCTTTCTAATATACTATATATAAGCACACACAAACACCTCTATCTGCTTTACCTATCTGCAATACAGTCACCAAAAGACACCATTAGTATGAATGAAGCAGGTTTTTATTTACAAGATAAATTATGTGACAACACTGCGAAACAGGGTGTCAGAACAGAAAAAGGGAACAGAGACGGAGACCCAGCTGGAAGACGAAACGTCAGAAACACATGAGGGACAGTGAATTATGGACGAGGGAGGAAAACTTAAGGGAGGAAAGGGAGGAAAACTTCTGACAGACGGAGGACTTGCTGAGAGATCGCCCCAGAGAGGAGACGTGACTCGGCTAACACGGAGGACAGAGTCGACGGCTGGTCCGGATGACTCAGTCATGGTACATTTTGAGGATGCAGCTTTTGATGACACCCATGTACCTGTCCCACAATACCTGGTGTCTGAGAGGGAGAGAGAGAAAGGCTTTAGATTTCCACCAGAGCTGGCCAGGTATCACGATATGGAGTGATCTTTCAGTTTAGCGGGCCGTGTTTTAATACGGTGATCCGATGACTATGTCTTTGTCGTGTGTGTTGTGGTTCGGGGTTGTGCAGACCACTGACTACATTCCAGAGTGGCTGTGTGAGAAACAAGGTAACTACAGTTTAAGAAACATGAAGCGAGACACAGCGACACCTGCTGGCCACCACTGGGACGACAGCGTGAAATACACGCAGTATATTACATGCGCGCACACTACAGTAACTTTAGGCTGTGACCTCCGGGGGCCTTGATGAATGCCAGGCAGCACATTAGGAAAAACTAAATCATCGCACTTACTTGAAGGTGTCGAGTATGTGGGCGGAGTTTGTGTAGTGAGTGAGAAAGAGCCTCATGTCTCCTGCAGTCCATTTGTCTGACCGACACGGCTCAATAAACTGGAAGAGAGAATGGAGAGAGACAACGGAGAGAGGAGAGAGAGAGACTTCATGAGCCACTGTTGACTATTTGACTATACACTTCCTACTATTAAAAATCTAACCGTTTTTCAAAGTGAAGGATGGATCTAAGGCCAAAAAAAAAGAGAAGAAATTCACACGAATCCGTGCGCAACCACACAGCTTTGAATAGAACATCTATATTGGTCTGTCACAGACGTTCAGCACAGCCTCTCTTGCACAAAGCATCGGTGTATCTGCAGGTTAAACGTATTCATGAAGCAGTCTGAGTGTAAACGTGCATTATCATAGCGCCACGATCTTAACCGCATAAAGAAACACAAATAGAAACACGAGTTGGAGCAAGACGTTCCACTGACTAATAAAATGGCCATTGATCAGAGGCAGTTGGCAGAACCAGTGCCGCTGGGCTTGTGTCAACATCACACAGGTGAAGGGCCGCGACAAGCTGCACACAGCCCTGGATGTAGGGACCATGGCTGACCACCTGTTATTTTGTTGGGCACCCACTGACCAAACAGAGATGAAGTAAACACAGATCTCAGTGACTTGTATTGCCAAAGTAGAGGAAGCCAGAACCTTACAAAACAACCAGAACAGCTCGCTTATGTCAGCAGAGTATAAAGAGCTTGTTTAAAAATAATAACCAGCATAAGAAGGTAATGGAATGGGTTAATCACCCCATTTTCAAATACAGATGACATTATTCCAGCAGGATCTCCTCTAAGACTACGGCAGGATCTCCTCTAAGACTACGGCAGAAATCTCCTCTAAGACTACGGCAGGATCTCCTCTAAGACTACGGCAGGATCTCCTCTAAGACTACGGCAGAAATCTCCTCTAAGACTACGGCAGGGATCTCCTCTAAGACTACGGCAGGGATCTCCTCTAAGACTACGGCAGGATCTCCTCTAAGACTATGGCAGGGATCTCCTCTAAGATTACGGCAGGATCTCCTCTAAGATTACGGCAGGATCTCCTCTAAGACTACGGCAGGATCTCCTCTAAGACTACGGCAGAAATCTCCTCTAAGACTACAGTAGGATCTCCTCTAAGACTACGGTAGGATCTCCTCTAAGACTACGGTAGGATCTCCTCTAAGACTACGGCAGGATCTCCTCTAAGACTACGGCAGAATATTCCTCTAGGACTAGGCATTAGCCTGGTTAAGAAGGTTTAAATCCTAACCTGGCACATTGTTTCAGTACACCTGCTGTAGTAGTAGGTTGCGGCTCTGTGTACGGCTGAAACAGGCGTTGTGGCGCTTGTGGATTCCCTTTCTTTTTTGGCTTGGGACTAATCTATACTGACTTTAAAAAAGTATTACCCTAGAAGGTGATTTTCTGTGTCCTGTGTAAGAATTAATCCATTACGTTTTAGTGGTACTTTAATGAAGAACGTACCCGGGTCAAATCAATGGAGAGAATTCCATAATTTGTTGAATGGTATCGCATTAAGTGTAGTCTCCATGGCTGTTATTCCCATCTCACAGGAAAAATAGCAAACACACTCATTTATACATGGCTACCCAGAATTCAACAGAGTACTTTCAGCCCATTGGCTAATTACAGTTGCGAGCTGTGACAGAACGTAACTTCCTGGGAACGGATTTAAAACAGTGTTCTGTTGTTATCTAAACACATTCAACTCATAACGTGTACATTCCTACGACATGTCGTAACATCCTATAAGCACTCTGGCCTGTTAATGTGCTTTCATAAGGTATAGGATTGCTGGTTTAAACCCTGTTCTACTGGCTGTTGCCCTATAACATATCAAATCACTCCTGAACTAGCTATTGAAGTAAATTCATTATTATATTAATTGTACATTACCAAGGACAGTCAAAATAAGTAGCAATCTATAGAAAGTGAGCAGCTTATTTGGTTGACAGTCTCACGTAGTAAAATAGAACTAAAATCACTTATTGTGATTAAAAATATTACCCCAAAGAATGCACAAAAAACAGTTTTAAGTCATTCATTTTAGAGGATATATAATTCATCCACAGACAAAATGCAGAGACCCTGTGTTCAGTTGTTCTGCCCTCACCTACTGTTTCTGGCCTTGCAGAGTTTTGTATCTATGTTAAGGTCTAATCTGGGTTTGGGCCCCCTCACTCCACACGTAGCACGTCGCCACTGGAATGAGAGCTGTTGACTAATATCCAACACTTGCCTAGTTGTCCAACCATGGGTTTGGAAACCGGTCAAATGGCAGAGTTGTTGGTTTAGCGCTGTTGATCAGTACACATTTGGATTAAACGTAATGTCAACACAAAATGAAAAGCAGCATACTGGAATGAATTCTTCCTGCCCAGGGTAGTGCTCTATTTTTTCTAATGCTAGCTGGCACTCACACAGCAGGGGACAACATGGGGTTTACATGCTACAAGTGGCCCTTGGTAACAGCCAGTCTGAACATGAAACAGTGGATTTCTCCATTTCATAGAGAGAGACTGGCTTGGACGCCATAGCAGGAATCACATTTGCACCTTGAATTTCAATATTACGGGGGGGCACAATGTGCTATTACTGATTTATAAACATACCTTTTCCACGAGATCAATGAAGAAATCTCTGACATCTTTTGTGTTGGTTAGTTTGACGGCAATGTTGACAAGACCTCTGGAGAGATTCTACGGATAAAAGTAGAGAAATTGCAAGAGAACTGTTTGACATAGAAGATAATGAACAGTGCCCTCTGTAATTACTGGGAGAGTGAAGCATATATATATTTTTTTCCAGTTAAGTCATTAAACAAAAACAAAAACATACCAATCTGGTTGAGTCAATTTCTGGCAGATATTGCATACAAAAGATGTGACCAAATACAAGGGCTTAACTTGGAAATTATATTATGATTTTTATATATGATGATTTTTATATTTTGATGAAATGTGTCCAAATGTTGGAAGCAATATGTAGAAAAACACCATCAACATAAAATGTCTACATTTGAGTCATTTAGCAGGGTTACCCAGAGCAACTTCGTGCACATTTCACAGAGCCGGGTGGAACAAGCACACAGTTCAGTAGTAAATGCGTTCTGATGAATGAGTGAGTTATCGGCAAATGTGAGCGATGGAAAGAAGACCATACAAATAATAAACCTGAAACATAAATAGTTAATGAAAGACAACAGACAGAGGTGGCGGCGGTTGTGTCGGTTAACGCCAGCATGTAGTATCACCTTGAAGTTGGTTTCCATCTCATTAAAGACTTTGGTCTTTCCCCGTAGAGCCGTACACACCAGACTAGAGAGAGGAACCGGAGCAAAACGATGAGGAACGTTAACATCATGAATCAGCATACCAACTACTGGAATTCATGATATTAAAACAAACACAAAATACACATATTACGGAAGGAACCAGATACTTCTATGTGATATTGACAGGAACTCACATTTTTTTTTACAAATCCACAATTTAAACATATAGAAATAAAATCAATCAATCAATCATTAACAAATGATCCACTCTCCTACCTCTTGTGCTGATCCAGGAGATCCTTGTCAGTAATCAAAATCTTCAGTTCTTTTAGATCTTGTAAGAACTGCTTCTCAAGATCCACATCCATGTCTTCCACCATATTATCTAAGAAAACAAACTACTTCAGATATCTGGTACTGTCCCACTAGATTACAAACCCGATTCCAAAAAAGTTGGGACACTGTACAATTGTGAATAAAAACAGAATGCAATGATGTGGAAGTTTCAAATTTCAATATTTTATTCAGAATACAACATAGATGACATATCAAATGTTTTAACTGAGAAAATGTATCACTTTAAGGGAAAAAATAAGTTGATTTTAAATTTCATGGCATCAACACATCTCAAAAAAGTTGGGACAAGGCCATGTTTACCACTATGTGGCATCCCCTCTTCTTTTTATAACAGACTGCAAACGTCTGGGGACTGAGGAGACAAGTTGCTCAAGTTTATGAATAGGAATGTTGTCCCATTCTTGTCTAATACAGGCTTCTAGTTGCTCAACTGTTTTAGGTCTTCTTTGTCGCACCTTCCTCTATATGATGCGCCGAATGTTTTCTATGGGTGAAAGATCTGGACTGCAGGCTGGCCATTTCAGTACCCGGATCCTTCTTCTATGCAGCCATGACATTGTAATTGATGCAGTATGTGGTCTGGCATTGTCATTTTGCAAAATACAAAGGTCTTCCCTGAAAGAGACAACGTCTGGATGGGAGCATATGTTATTCTAGAACTTGGATATAACTGTCAGTATTGATGGTGCCTTTCCAGATGTGTAGGCTGCCCATGCCACACGCACTCATGCAACCCCATACCATCAGAGATGCAGGCTTCTGAACTGAGCGCTGATAACAACTTGGGTTGTCCTTGTCCTCTTTAGTCCGGATGACATGGCGTCCCAGTTTTCCAAAATGAACTTCACATTTTTATTTGTTTGACCACACAACACTTTTCCACTTTGCCACAGTCCATTTTAAATGATCCTTGGCCCAGAGAAAATGCCTGCGCTTCTGGATCCTGTTTAGATACGGCGTCTTTTTTGACCTATAGAGTTTTAGCCGGCAACGGTGAATGGCACGGTGGATTGTGTTCACCGACAATGCTGTTTGTACATATCTGGGACTGTCCCACTAGATGACATATCTGGTACTGTCCCACTAGATGACATATCTGGTACTGTCCCACTAGATGACATATCTGGTACTGTCCCACTAGATGACATATCTGGTACTGTCCCACTAGATTACATTAAAGGCTTTAATTTCTTTATGTACCAACTGATTTCCGGACTCACCCACTGCTCCCACCGTCCAGTAACTGATGAGCTGCCCGGCACAGAAGGCAAAGTCCTGAAATGTGAGATAGTGCAGCTTCTTCTTTCCCGTCTCAAAGCGATTGTTTGCAAAAAAAACTATGGCAGCATAATTCCTAGGAAGAAGACAAAGGAGTTTCATGAAACTAGTCAAATTAATGAAACAGAGATGATGTGAAATTGATTTAAGTTGCACTATATTCTCCTTCTACCTGGCAAGCTGGTCAGAGAGAAGAAAGTGTTGACGAATGTTCTCCACCAAGGGCCCCTTAAGTTCCTCCACAACTTTAAACACACGCTTAAAGTTATCAAACTAGGAGAAAAACGGGGGACAGTTCAGAAAGTTTGCATGTACAAAATATTTGGGTCTAAAGAATTGCAATGTCTGGAGCTCTGCGGATCACAGATTCTGTCCAGACCGGGCCGTCTTTCCAACGCTGCAGATCTGAGATTCAGGCATTGTGAATGGGTCCCTCTACACATTTCGCCTACCTGACGTCTGCAGCTCTTCAGAGTGACGCCAGTCTTTGCACTCACATCATCCAGGTCTTTTTTGGTCCCCTTTGAGAGTTTCTTCCCAAGGACCTCTCGCACAAACACCCCATCGAATGCATAGTACCTTCTCATGGAGACAGAGACACACACAGAAGGACAAACAGACAGATTTGTCACATATGAGCAAAGAGGAAGAAGCAAAGACGAGCTACAGGACATGGCGGAGAACCTCTCTATGAGCATGGCCTGACGATGAGGCGGGATCTGGAAGAGCAGCTGATTGGCCAATTTGGCAGGACTGTGGAGGAGCCGCTCGCACATCTGGAAGGTTCTGTACTGGTCCATTGTGTCACTGTGGAGAACCTCAGCACTCGCCTCACACTCTTCCAGTACCCCTCCCTCCATGCGCACCTTCACAGCATCATTCACTTCAGATGGGGAAGAAAGGAAACAGGACTCACAGCTTAGGTCAACGATCGGGTATATTTTATGGATGACTGGGTGTTGTGTGTGTGAAATGGTGAATGTTGTGTTACCCGTGTAACCATCTAGCCAGAACTGATAGACTTCCTCATCCATTATGGTGGTGTTACCCACAAAGACATCAAGTTCCACGGACATCTAAAAGGCAAGACAAACATGAGTCTAATAAGCGTCAATGTTTTCATTTCACTTTTCACATTACCTATGGAATTTCACTAATCTGACATGAACACAAAGTCGATGTTTAACTTGTCAGTTTTTTCTCATTATATTGACTGCATGAACTAATTTACCGAACAAGAATATACTCACCTTTTTAGAATTATGGTTTCGATATTCTATACTTACAGTATATGCACGCTTTTTAACTAGGTTGACAATTAATTAGTTAGCTAACGTGGCTAGTTAGCTGACAAGTACTCCTCCAAGAATAACGGGCTTAAAATATGCTATCCACAAATTTAAAGGTTAATAAGCTCCTCTGAAACATATCTACTGCGGAAGACATTGCCAATCGTCGGAAATTCTGTAGCGAAGACAAATTCAGGATATAATAGACATGTCAACAACAGACTTGCTTGCTTGCAGCCAGGTATGGTATAGAAAGGAGAAGAAATTACTCTCATTGGTCAATGAATGGAGAGGCATGTATTACTCTTCCGCACAGCCGGAACGGTCGACCAATCGGGTTCATGTTGTCATAGTGCATCATATGGTTGCTGAGCTAATCGTTACGAAATCTCTTGTAAAACCGGGATGAAGATAGAAACAGCATATTTTCTTCAAATGTCGTTATGTCACATTTACGAAAAAACGATATACAAAGGACAGATTAAATCTCAGATTTCGGACAAAAAAATATAATATATTGTGCTTGTTGACGTAATTCGTATTGATGTTGGATTATTGAGCTAGCGCCCTCTTTAAGGTAATCCAGTCCAATCCAATAGTCCTGGGCTCAATCTCAAATCGTATACTTTAATACTATATAGTATGCGAGAAGATTAGTATCTCCCAAAAGTACGCTGAAAACAGTATGACAAAAGCTCCCGGATGGTCTACTATTTCTGGTGGATTTTCGAAGTATTCATCGGTGGATGCTTTTGGGGGTAATATAGACCACAATCCCTTGCGCAGGAAAAGAGGAGGGGTTTCCACGATTATGTCGTCTTTTCGGTTGCTGAGGAATTCAGTTGTCGTCACCTATACTGATAATTATTGCATCAATCTCGTTCACGAATGAAAGAAAAACGCTTGTTGTGCCATGAAATGATGTAGCCGTGGCTGTGTAAAGTTAGTTTTCGGTCTCAATTCTTATGAATTCCAAGTAGTAAGACACTAGTATGACTGGCTTGTAAAATGTTAAAACGGCCAGTGGCAAAATAAATACATTTTATATAGGCTATTTGTGTCCATAGTAAACTTAATAAGAAACGTTAATCAGTTTAACGCAAATCGTGTGTCTAGCTAAACGTTCAGACTTGGCATGATGTTAATGTGCGACAAAATGATCTAATGTTGAGGCGCAATTTTATGACAGTACGTCCCATTACTGGCGTACTATTTTACTATAATATCCCATTACAGGACGTACTTTAACATCACCCGCGAAGCACGTAACCTACTTGAAGTACGTAGTATGCGATTTCAGGTTGACGTAAGTGAAGTGAGTAAAATAACGCACAGTCCACTAGCCTACGACTGTGCGATGAACAGTGGGATTGAAATCTAAACAGCTGAGGACTTTTGGGTTTTGTCATGCAGCTCTGTTGTACCAGATACATTTATCAGTAAAATGAGTAATATCTGGGATATCAACTTTCTTAGTTACATGTTATGTTTTGGAATCATAATGTAACAGACTTACAGTTAACAGTTTCTCAAATCATACCATCGCTTTCTACAAGGGATTTTGCTTTATGGGTGGATCCATTCATTGACCAGAAATATTCAGATGGGAGGTGTATTTTATGACCCCCACTCATCTTTAAGCCTAAAAGTCTAAGTTCTAGTATGATACTGGAGTTTCCCACTTGGAGTTCTTAGCTAGGCTCTGAAAGATTTTTCCAGTCTGAGATAATTCTTTCCTTACCAAGGCTTTTCCATGAGTTTCCCCCGGATGCTTCCACTTGCCACTACAGACATTTGCCACTTACTTTTTGTTCATTTATTTAGGGATAGACTGTATATTGCTGTGTATTTAGCTCTTAGTTGCTAATGGTCTTCATAAAAATAAAGTATAATTTAAATGTAACCTTTAATATAGTAAAAGGGTTTCTCTGACAAGGACATGAAAATACCAAGATAATGTCCTTATATGGGTGATTCAAATTTCTATTCATTCAGTTTTTGTCCATTATTTAACCAGAGCGATCTCATTGAGATTTTCATCTCTACCAAGTTTGCCAAGGTGAAGATAGCAGCACATTGTATAACAAAACACCAAACAGCACAGTCACAATAATAACAGCTAAAATGTTTCAAGTAGTTAGAAGAGTTTAAAAAGGGATGTTTAAAAATGTACATCAGCCGTACAATCTGTGTTTTAGTCAACAATCAGAATGAAAATATTACATTTTGTGCTTTCCAAGATGATGGGTCTGCAAAGGTGAAAGCACTCTTAGCAGGCTTTGTTCTTTTATTGGGGACATTACATCATAAATGTCTGTTACTTCATGAATGTGACACAGCAACAGAATAACAGAAAAACTGAATGTAAAATAAACAAGTGAAATATAAAAAAAGTAAATACCTTTAAGTAGGTTTTCATGGCACCCATAGTAGTGCTGTGACATTTATGTGGTATAAAAGCTCCGTTGTTCATTAATGCTTTCAAGGACTTGGTCAACTCTGGGAAGATTTTGGAAATATAGCTTTGGTATATACAGCTCCAGAGAAAATCTAGAGACCACTGCACCTTTTTCTTTCCTTTACAAAAAAGTCAAAAAGGAAGTGAGGAACAGAAGGGTTAAAATTAAGAGACCACTGCAAATTGAACACTTCTGTTCCTCACACATTTTGAGCAGCTTTCGTGCTGAAGAATGCAAATTGTCTGCCAGTATTTTCTGATAACATGCTGCATTCATCTTGCCATCAATTTTCATAAGATTCTCTGTGCCTTTAGAGCTCACACACCCTCAAAACATCAGTGAGCCACCACCATGTTTCACAGTGGGGATAGTATACTATAGGCCTTGCTGACCCCTCTCCAAACATAGCGCTTATGGTTGCGCAGTATAGGCTTCTTTCTGGCAACTCGACCATGCAGCTCATTTTTGTTTCAAGTATCGTCGTATTGTGCTCCTTTTTTATTGTTCACGTCTTTTTCCAGAGCAACCTGTATTTCTCCTGAGGTTACCTGTGGGTTTTTCTTTGTGTCCCAAACAATTCTTCTGACAGTTTTGGCTGAAATCCAGAAGAATTGACCTTGGCTTAGTATCTATAGATCCCAGATTTCTCCACTTCTTAATAAGTGATTCAACAGTACTGACTAGCATTTGCAAGGCATTGGATATCTTTTTATATCCTTTTCCATCTTTATTAAGTTCCATTGTCTTGTTACACAGGTCCTTTGACTGTTCTTTTCTGCTCCCCATGGCTCAGTATCTAGTCTGCCCAGTGCATCCATGTAAAAGCTAACAAACTCTGACTATTTATACACAGACACTAATTGCAATTTAAAATGCCACAGGTGTGGGAAATTCACCTTTAATTGCCATTTTCACCTGTGTGTGTCACCTTCTGTGTCTGTAACAAGACCAAACATTAATTCTGATCAGGGCCATTTGGGTGATTTCTGTTATCTTCATGATTTAAAAAGGATGATCACTATCCTTAAATAAAAGACTGTATTTTTTGCATGATCAGTCATATTTTCAAAATGTCACAATTTCTGCCAGGGTCTACAAACCCATGAGCACAACTATACATACATACTATATACATATATAAATATTTAGTCTACAGGACCTCAAGGGTACCCCACCTTTTAACACGGGAAGGACCAAAGCAGATTTGTCTAATCTGTTTTATTTAGTTTCAGTTCTGCAATATCTAATGGGGGAGCCTTTGACGAAATGCTGATTTCCTTTCTTGCCACAGGTTTTCTATGGTATTTACATTGGAACTCATCACTGACTACTTTAGAACCATCTAGCATATTTCCGTAACCATTCTTAAGTGCTCGTGATGTGTGTTTGAGGTTGACCTGCTGGAAGACCCACTGCTTTGTTAACAGTGTTGTCATCTATCGTACACCAGGTACTCTGAGACTTCCTGAACCAGCATGACACATATTTGACGAGCTAATTTTCTCACGATTGCTCAGCACTCATATTACGTTTCTTTCCTGCTCTTTCTTTCCACTTATTTTGACCCTTCTACAATGCCCCCCCACTCAAAAGGGAGGCAATGCGCTGCTTTACTAGATGCTGTCGATGCATTTCCCAGCAGACCAGGTTTTAGAACACTACTTTGTCTCCTTCCTTTCTCTCCCCCCAAACCCAACCAATAGCCAACCAAACCCAACCAATAGCCAACCAAACCCAACCAATAGCCAACCAAACCCAACCAATAGCCAATACTCAGCTGGTTAAGTGCCATGAAAAACTACTCTCTCCCCGTCTATCCTCTCCAATCTGCTTAATCCTTCTGGGAATTGCCCTGATTCTGACGTATCGACCCTGCCCCCCTCCCTTTCCACATCCTGCGACTCTCACTGTCCTCCCTCCCCCCCGGATTGGCCCTCCACTCCCACCCGACGGGTGAATGACTTGCTGATTGGGACTGCGGGAAGCTGAGCAAAAGTGAAAGAAAACCGAACTTCAGAGGGACCTAAAATCCCTTAACTTCCTCGTCTGCTGCTAAAGGCCCTTTCTCTCACTCCAAATAACAACCCAAGGAAACTATGACACCTCCTCTCTTCTCTCCTCACTTGGTTGCCAGTATTATTATTTATTCTTGCCTAGGCATATTTGCAATAAAAGATTAGTGGAAAATGTCATGACAAATAGATATAGCAGTTGATTTTACAAAAGACCCTAGTCTTTTTCTTATCAATAAATGTAGGCATATGTTAACAGCCATTCATTATTTATTTAGTTTATAATTGAATAGGGGTCTGAATAATTTCTTTGCGTTGAACAAATTAGAAGTGCGTGAAGGAACAGCGATATGTTCTCTGAGTGACAGTACAATAATGTGCACTCAAGATGAAGAACATACCGGCATTTAAAGCACCCTACCTGTTTTTTTTCAGATCAAAAGTAAATCCGTGGATATGACAATCACGACTTCAGACCACCCATAGCATTAACTGTTATCCCCCAGCTATCTCCCTATGATTTCCTGCAACTAAGGATATCTGGTCACCAGACAACCTGTCCCTTGACTTCATCTTCTCCTCCCGTCTTCAGATCATCATTGGTGACTGTCTCCCGGTCCTCGTCGACCACCTCATCTTTGACCACTTGCCTTCAGGTTGGCCAGAGACACTTTCCTTGTCAAGAAAACAAACACTTGAGCACTCTGAGGTGAAAAAAAAAACGATACCTCCTGTCTTACGTTTTCAAAACACTTAAGCATGAAGTCTTTGACTAAATGTGCTTTTATCTTTCATAGAACAATATCCTTGACCCTAACCAGTCAGGCTTCAAGATGAGTCACTCAACTGAGAACGCTCTCCTATTTGTCATAGAGCCACTTTGCACTGTCCAAGCTGACAATCTCTACTCGGTTTTCATCATCCTGTATCTATCCACAGCCTTCAACACTGTAAACAATCTGTTTCTCCTGTCCACCCTGCCAGGGCTGGATGTCTAAGACTCTGCACAGACCTGGATTGCAATCCCCTCACCTTAAGCTCAACCTTGACAAGATGGAGCCGCTCTTCCTCCGAAGAAAGATCGTCCAAGACTTCTCTGTCACAGCTGAAAACTCCACAATGTTCCCAGAGTGCAGAGAGCCTTGGCATGGCCCATGTGATGCACCATCCTGAAAATCTACAGACATTAATGGGTCTACAGCCGTGTCACTGCGGCCAGGGGTTTGAATCCCGGTCGCATCATACCGACAAAGCACAGGGGCCCCACACAGGGCAGACTCAATTTGGATCAGCTCAGAACAGGGGATGATAGTGTGTTGGACTGCCTTGTCCACTAGCCGGAAAATTCTCTATTAGTTTCTGACCGCCAGCAGTGCGACAGTTATGCGACAGCTATGCGACAGCAGTGCAACAGCAGTGCAACAGCTATGTGTCGCCTGTCAACTGTTATCACGACCCCGTGGTCTCAACATCTTCCTGCGGCCATGGCCGTCGACGCAAAAAACACATACAGGCTCACTTCTTTCCTTGTATCCATAATCGTGGATGGAGAGTTGGGCTCACTGATTTCCAATTGATTGATCCCTCCTGGGGACTGGTTGGCAAGGCAACGTAACTCGAAATCAGGAGGGACCAGAATAATTTTTGTGCCGAAACGGACTACTTAAGCATAGAGATGGCCGCCACTGGTGCTGTCACTGCAATCAGAGGTGTAAAAAGTACACAGCTGTGTTCACCAATTTTGGGAAGTTCCTAAGGAAGAGCTAAACGACCTGGTGAACAGAGTTCATAACTAACCAGGGACCTTAATTGACAATTTAAACTATTCCTTTATATTTTATTGATCTCTGGTTCGTTTTTAAGGTCAAAAACAGCGGATGGATGTCGGCAGTTGCCTTTCTCAGCATTTGGAAAACAACAGACATCCACTCATGTATATAGATAACGTGACATTCTGGTATTGCTTCTTTTAGTTTGCCATCAGTGTTTACAATAGTTTTTGCTATGTGTTGTTTAAATAGGTTTTACACTGTTTCCCGTAATTGCACAGATGTTGCTCATACATCCAAAAACGCCCTCATGGATGCTCTAATGAGAGAAAAACAGAGACAATATCTTCCCAGGTGTAAGGAACTTCAGGAGATGTTCCACTCCCTGCCTCTAATTGTAAAATGTAAGCTAAAAACTTGTCTTCAGAAATACTATGCCACTACACTGATGAGGTTAAACATTATAACCACCTGCCTAATAGGCTGTTGGTCCTCCGCATGCCGCCAAAACAGCACCTACCCTTCGAGGCGTGGTATCTGGCACCAAGACGTTAGCATCCTTTAAGTCCTGTAAATTGTGAGCTGGACCCACCGTGGATCAGGCTAGTTGGTCCAGCACATCTCACAGATGCTCAATCCGACTGAGATCTGGGGAATTTGGAGGCCAGGGCAACACCTTGAACTCCTCAATCCATTCCCAAACTACACTGGATATAAAAAGTCTACTCACCCCTGTTAAAATGCCAGGTTTTTGTTATGTAAAATAATGAACTTTTTCCGCTTTTAATGTGACCTATAATGAAATCTTCGATGGGAAACTGAAATCTTCGATGGGAAAATGTTTAAATAAAAACCTTACAATAACCTGGTTGCATAAGTGTGCACACTCTCTTATAACTGGGGATGTGGCTGTGTTCCAAATTAACCAATCACATTCAAACTTAAATATAAGTCCCTACACACCTGCCATCATTTAAAGTGACTCTGGTTAATCACAAATAAAGTTCAGCTGTTCTAGTAGAATTTTCCTGACATTTTCGTAGTTGCATCTCAGAGCAAAACCATGGCTCCGCAGAGAGCTTCCAAAGCATCAGAGGGATCTCATTGTTGAAAGATATCAGTCAGGAGAAGGGTACAAAATAATTTCCAAAGCATTAGATATACCATGGTACACAGTGAAGACAGTCATCATCAAGTGGAGAAAATATGGCACAACAGAGACATTACCAAGAACTGGATGTCCCTCCAAAACTGATGAAAAGATGAGAAGAAAACTGGTCAGGGAGGTTTCCAAGAGGCCTACAGCAACATTAAAGGAACTGCAGGAATTTCTGGCAAGTACTGGCTGTGTGCTACATCTGACAACAATCTCCCGTATTCTTCATGTGAATGGGCTATGGGGTAGGGTAGCAAGACTGAAGCCTTTCCTTACAAAGAAAAACATCAGAGCCTGGCTGAAGTTTGCAAAAACAAACATGAAGTCCCCCAAATGCACGTGGGAAAATGTTTTATGGTCTGATGAAACCATGGTTGAACTTTTTGGCCATAATTCCAAAAGGTATGTTTGGCACAAAAACCACACTGCAAATCACCCAAAGAACACCATACCCACAGTGAAGCATGGTGGTGGCAGCATCATGCTTTGGGGCTGTTTTTCTTCAGCTGGAACCAGGGCCTTAGTCAGGGTGGAGGGAATTATGAACAGTTCCAAATACCAGGCAATTTTGGCACAAAACCTTCAGGTGTCTGTTAGAAACAGAAGATGAAGAGGAACTTAACCTTTCAGCAAAAAAATGACCCAAAGCACATCTAATTCCACAAAAGCATGGCTTCACCAAAGGAATATTAGCGTTTTGGAATGACCCAGCCAGAGCCCAGACCTGAATCCAATTGAACATCTGTGGGGTGATCTGAAGAGGGCTGTGCTCAGGAGATTTGGAGTGCTTTTGCAAAGAAGAGTGGGCAAATATTGCCACGTCAAGATGTGCCATGCTAATAGACTCCTACCCAAAAAGACTGAGTGCTGTAGTAAAATCAAAAGGTGCTTCAACAAAATTAGTTTAAGGGTATGCACACTTATGCAACCAGATTATTGTGAATTTTTTATTTTAAATTTTTCCCCCTCAAAGATTTCAGTTTGTTTTTCAATTGAATTTTTCACGTTATGGGTCACATTAAAGGTGGAAAAAGTCTGTGACTTGTGCCACAGTAGAAATATTGGACCAAACGTGATAGCCTTCGTTCCCCTCATCGATGAGCCTTGGGCGCCCAACACCCTGCCGCCGGTTTGTGATTTGTCCTTTGCTCGAATCACTGTCGGTAGGAATTCACCACTGCTGACCGGGAGCACCCCACAACCCCTTTGTCGTTTCAGAGAGGCTCTGACCCAGTCATCTGGCCATAATAATGTTGTCCTTGTCCAACATGTTGAATACGAGAACTGATTGTTCGCCTACCATCTAATCTTTACCCAGACCTTGACATGTGCCCTAAGAGGCTGATCAACAATATTCGCTTCACCTGTGAGTGGTCATAATGTTTTGGCTCATCACTGTATATCTATTGTTGTAGCCGGCTGTAACGTTTGAGGATAGCTTGCCGAATTTAATAATGCACAATGATATTTTTCTATTTTCCTAGACTACTAAAAATATACAATGACATTTTGAAACAAAAATAAAGTGTTTTTTCCTAAATAGTACACTCCATTGGTATAGGGAGCTACTATGAGGTGTGTGCGTGTACACAAGTGTGTGTGGGTGACTGTGCAAGCTTTTCCCCACAGAATTTAATCTGAATAAATCCCACAAAATCCCTCTCCTCACCCCTCCCATTCTCCTTTAGCCGTATCTGCCCGTGTCCTTCAAAAATTACAAAAGAAAAAAATAACACTGTCAACTGTCTTTTTTGTTTTACACCTAGCACTGCTACAAAACCCAGCAGAAAACTCTCCCAGTTCCAGCCCTCCTGTTGGCTGACCTCACCATGGCCCAATACCCCCCCCCCACACACACACACACCCCCCCAGCTCTGGTTAACACCCTTAGCATTGTTATGGCCTCATTGAAACAATGGAGCCTGAGCGGAGAGCGGAAGGACGTGGCTGGAGACCTCTGTTCACCACAGAAAGGCCTGCCGTCACACTTTCCGTCTGTGTACATGAAATGGTGTCTATTGTAACGGTGATCGGCTTTCTGAACATGTGTCCAAGTGTGATGCTGGGGGTTGTGTGTCGTCCTGCTCTATGTGTGTGTGTTTGTGTGTGTGTGTGTCTGTCTGTCTGTCTGTCTGTCTGTCCAGATGTGGGGGAAAGGTTATGACAGCATGCATGTATGAAAGTATATATATATATATTAGCTTAATAAAACAAACAAAACACTACAGTCTCAAATGTCTAATATTACTATTTCTAAACACATGCTTAGGGCTATCGAAAGAGTTTGACATTTCATACAGGCCAGACTAGATCAATAGTATATACACATTTTTATGATTTGATTTCTTTCACTGGAAACGCTATTCTTTTACCGTAAAGCCAGGAAGACTGAACGGAAAGGGAGGGAGAAGGCTTCGGAAAAGGGGGCATTCCTACAGCATCCTCCTTTACAACAACCCTGAGAACAACCAGAAATATGAATGCTCGCGAATGACCTTGTTTTTGACAATAACTGTGTAGCTTAATATCAAGATTTTTGTATCAATATGAAAACAAGAACCATCTAAAAAATGTGGTCTGTATCGAAATCCTCCTGATATTTTTTTTTTTTGCAATTTCGTCTTTTTATAAAAAAAAAGCCTGCATAGATATTACCACGCGTTTGTATGTATTTTCACGTGAACGGCGTATAAAGGAAAATCCCAATATTTTTAAATGGGCGTCATTTTCAGAAATTCAATGAGAAAAACCAAACCCGAGGAGACATCCGCTTGATAAGTGACACTGGAAGAAGGCGGACATTGTTAGTCTCCTCTTGCACAAACCAATGCAATATGATGATCAGGAATCGGGATTCATATTTTTGGGGGTAACTTCGTGTTTTTTTTTTTATTTCAAGTGATTGCTTCAGTTGCTAGCGTAATCAAAGGGGATGTTATACCATGAACAAATCCTCCGCACAGAGGGAGTAGGCTACAACCTTTACACGGACAGAACGAACGGCGTTTCCATTGAGCACGTCATTTTTGATAAGGACATGGAAATATCAGTTAAGGGACGTTATTATAGTTTTATCCAACGTTTTCCGATGTAGTAATACGAGATACTACAAGATAATAAACGAATCAGGATTGAAAAGGCACGAAAACCTCACCCTGCTGTCGGTAATCAAGTAGTCTAAAGAAAAGGGAAAACTGGACAGTATTGCACACTCCCTCCCTAAAGGCCTGTTACCGTTTGACATTAGAATGATGCATTGATATTGGACTGAAATTACACATTGTTTTTTATAGCAAGTTACCGTGTTCAGGGAATTGTATAGCCCTTGCAGAAAAACGCCGTGAAGCATGTGCTGTGCCTATTATTGATAGGTAACAAGAACCGCTATCGGGGCACATTTTGCATCGCTAGTGGGCTAAAGGCATTACACAGTAATACACTTCGTGGTTAGCAGGAAAAAGTCTACTGTACATGCCACATTCTGAGCATCCCGGGAATTGTGTAGGCTACAGTTGCCGAAGTTCGTTGTGACCTCAACTGCCTGTGGTCAGGAAAGGCATTTTTCTCTCAGGTTTACATTGCAGTCGGTCGACACACCATGGGGAGTGACAGTGAGATCTACAACAGAGAGTTGTCAAAGATGTCTGACGAGGATTTGCTCGCTTGCTCTAAAGAAGAGCTGGTGAGTCGCCTGCGTAAAGAGGAGTCTGAAAAGATCTCTGCTCTTATCCAGCGTGGGCGCCTGATAAAAGAAGTAAACAAACAATTGCAGGGCCACCTTCTCGAGATCAGGGAGTTAAAAACAATCAACCAGCGTCTCCAGGAAGAAAATACAGAATTGCGCGACTTGTGCTGCTTTCTTGACGATGACCGGCTAAAGGTGAAAAAGCTAGCCCGGGAATGGCAGCTGTTCGGTCACCACGCAGCCAAAGTGATGCGCGAGGATCTAGGCGGCTACTTGAAAAAACTGTCCGACCTAGAGCGCATGCAAGACGTATTGTTAAAGGAGAATCTGGACCTCAAAGAACTCTGTCTAGTCCTGGAGGAGGAGTGTGTCAGCAGGAGTGATTCCAGTCCAGGTGGATCCACAGAACTCAGCATGCCGTGTATGGTGTCCCGAGACCTGGGAGATGGAAGTTCCAGCACTGGGAGTGTGGGTAGTCCGGACCAACTCCATTTGGTGTGCTCACCTGATGACTGAAGATGGGACTGGCACGGTTACTTTCACTAATTAGTGGGAAAAACATGATAAAGACATTAATTTGGGACTAGGAAACAAGCTGACAGAGGAATGGAATTGTTTACAGCATCCAGAACATTGTTGGGATAGCCTACCTTTCAGAAGATAGCCTGTTACAACACGGAAGCATCTCAAGAATTGCAGCCATTCAGGTGTGCCTTCTGCGCCTGCCGCTGTCCTAACTAAAACTTGAAAAGGCTACTCAAGAAAAATTAAAAAGAGGTATGACAGGCCGACAGAGACGTTGGATACACGATATCAAGAATTATAAAATGATATGTTTCAACTGTATTATTGTTTTATTATTTTTTACTTTCCGAAATTTTTTGTGGAGGTTGTCCTGTTTTCAGTGATCGAGACTGTATATAGTTAGGCCTAACAGGTGTTAATGGAAAGAGGTAAGGTTAGAATGTTATCACAAGCACTGGACTGTACTGGATGTGGAGTACTTTTTATCGCATTGCACTGGACAACCATGTATCTTTGTAGACGCATATCTCAATCCAGATTTGAGCCATACTAGTCTAATGTAGCCTACACGATACCCAAAAGCACTGAACATTTTGAAGAATGAGTGACGATTTTTGTGAGATCTTTAACATTTAGGTCATGTAGATAATGCATTCTATCCCTCAGGTCAGGATTGGAGTGCCGTGCGTAAGAAATCACAAACACACAAAAGTGTGTATTATTGACGCTGTTTAGGCTGCCATTCAGTTTTACACGGAAATTGCACGAGATACATTGTGTGCCACAGTAATTTAGGCTGTACAGTGAACGACGATGTGATGGCACCGCTGGTTTGTGTCTTGCACCAGCATCTAGCGTCATTTAGGTCTTATTAGGATAGGGCCTACTGAACTGCCCATGGTGCTCTCAGACGGCTACGATGGGTTATCAAACTGGAAGCTCTGGACTGGATTGTATAGGATGATTGATTGCTGGTATTTTGACAAGACTCTTGTGTTTTGGTTTTGTTGTTTATTACGTTATTTTTATTATATTTGTTATGATTACTCAAATAATTACGACTGCTTCACGTTTTCCATAGGAATCCGATAGTCAGGATGCCAATATAAACTCATGTTTCCTTGTAATTCTGTAAAGATACTCCATCATTGTATTCATTAACCTATCAGTATTGACCTGTCAGTATTACTTTATCGACGAATACCCGTTTATTTTAAAAGCATATAAAACATGCTCATGGATTGGATAAGATTAGCTTTCTTGTTGGCTGTGATTGGTGGGCTGCTCCTAGTACATTGAAGAGCTTTAAATACACTGGCTGAGACACTGCTCCTGGTTGTGACTTTTCATTGTGTGCATGTGACTGAAGAAAGAAATTAGTTTTACTTCATGAGTGATTGATCCCTCAAACCTGTTTGTTATGACTTGTTTGTCCCGGACTGCAGTTGATAGATGTTCCTGTCTGTGTCATACAGCCCGCTGTTCTGGATATTCATCACTTTTATTTTTCAGCCATTATTTTTTTTTTGCACACTAAGGGAATCCAGACAGGACGGTCAAGTTTTCACCCACATAGTGATACACAAAAAGCTCCTTTGACCGAGAGGAGCACATGGGCACTCTCTTTCTCTCGTGTAACCGCTCTTTTTTTTATTTTATCAGTGCCATCATATGCTTTCTAGGCCTCGTGTCAGTGAGTGACTCACTTCATTTGTGGGAAATACAGTAACAGGAGAACTCTGTGTTCAGGACTGAGGATTAAGGTCAGGTTTTTCGACCTTTGTTCCCCAGACTGTCACTGGATCTACAACTACAACGGGTGTGGATTAGGGTTAGTTAAATTAGGTGTGAGGAATAATGTGAGCCATTGGGGTGTTTTTTAACATTTTGTCCTGTACTCATTTGTTTCCCCCTCTGATCATCTCTTGTGGCCTGACGGTTCCTCTACTATGGGACTCCCCCCATACGTTTTCATATAACTTACTCATTTTTATCTTCTGCCAGGAAAATAAATCTAAAGAGTGCCGTTCCATTCAATCAAACCCAGATGTCCCAAATGTGAACCCGATCTCTTCCTTCTCATTATCTATCGTATTCACCCCATCTGAAATGAATCTGTTATTTGAATGTCTGTATATGAGTCAGTTATACAGGACTTTCCCATTAAGAATGATAACCAGAAAGGAAATGGATCCCCATTCAGTGAGATGGAACCACTTCCAGAGTGATGTTTTATAGCATATCATATTTTAAAAGTTTTAAACACTGACACAATTATCTATACAATAATTTCCTCAAACATTCACAACTGAACTTTGTCTTTATCGTTTCTTTATTGTCCAATTTTGTATAATCGCATCTAAATGAAGGCACTGCCCACTAGACTCTCACATGGGTGAACAGACATTATAAAAAATATAGCACACTCTCAACAATAAATACATTTTTATATATTCTATATTTATTTTCCTATGGTCCTGCCTTAGTTGTTTTTCAAATTCTCTCCTAAATAATGCAGTTTTGCATTCAGTCAAATAAATTATATTGTATGAAAGATACAATACGAAAACTCTGAATGCACTGTTTATATAAAGATAGCTAGCATACATAAGAGGGTTTATATAAAACTTTGCATGCATTAATTATATATGGTCAAACAACATTGAAGTGTTAATTACAATGTACTAGCCTACCAAGTTGTTATAGGTAATAAAGGCTGTGGTTCATATACAATCTTTAATGAACATGGCTATAGTTCCTACAATACAAGCTTTTGTATTTCTGTTTGCACATTTAGCTAAATTCTACATTTTGGGATTTGATAATAACATATATATAGGGTCAGGAGTCACTTACGTCAGAGAAAAGAAAAAAACAGTGTAACAAAATAATACTTTAAATATTTGTTCATTAACCTCATGCTTTTTCTTTGTCAGTGGGTTAGCTTTAGTGTGTCTAGGGGCTATCAGCAAATGTGAAGTCACAGAGGAAATATCTGCTTTTAGCATATCGTTACTTTAGTGAATGTGACCTATAGCATCGTCGCCATCTTCATAACCGTCTGTGTTTTGTCGTTTAGTCCTTTCCGATTACCCTGGTCACAGTGTAATGACGGTAGGGGAGTTTAAGGAGTGATCTGATTGGTCCCCACTGCTGCTGCTACGACGATGTGCGATACTACAGGGCTGGGTGTTTCGAGACTGCTGGGCGGTACCGACTTGAGAGGAAGATGACGGAGCTGGTAGGACCTGGGATGAAGTAGTGGAACTGGAATCCAGGGAGCCGGAAGGATAATTGAACACCAAACTAGCCGTAAACGGCGTAAGAGTTGGAGTAGAGATCAGAATCGGGGTGTGGAGGGACTCTGATTCCGTGGCAACGGCGGAGGCGGTAGCTAGGCCGACGGGGATGGTAATTTTGGGTTTGGGCTTCTCAATCTTTAATTGGCTCTTTGCTGAGGGCCCTGGTAGGTGAGAAAGCTCAGGCTCGATTTTGATCACTCCCAATGAGAGGAGGTCTGAGCTCTGGTCAGAATCCGAGTCAGAGTCCTGGATCTTGCAAATGGGGCGGTGGGCCTCTAGGACTAACTGCAGCTTCTCCTTCTCCTTCTGTAGTTCAGCAATCTCCTTCTGCAGACGGGACTTTTTGCCTTCCAGCTCGTCCGTTTCCTAAGAGACAGAGTAGAATAGGTCAGGGTTCCCATGTCATTCTGTTCTTTTCAAACTTTCAAACTGCCAGAGAAATCCAGCGGTTGACACACCAAAGTCACGTGCCTGAGAGTCTCGCGATTCCCGAGGTAAAAATGCATGTTCATTGATGTCCAGAACAAAAAAATCCCACTTACGCTTTGCAGCGTGTCAGTTAGTTCGCGTCGACGGTTGCGACACTTTGCAGCTGCGTGTTTGTTCCGTTCCCTCCTTATCCTGCGTCTCTCCAGCTCCTCCGGGGACAACTGAAATGACAGAAAGGCATTGGTGAGTCAGTGACGGTTGACAGTGAAAGGAAGGGTTAGGGATGATGAAATACTACCACCATGTGTTGGTGGTTAGTCACTACATTCAAACGTATGTTTTACTATGGACTTTCATAACATCTGTCACACCCTTCCTTCAATTGAGTTTAACATTTTGTCCAGTTCTTTGCCTGTGTTCATTCAATTTATCCAGTATTGTACTTGGATGAGTCATCCCCAACCCCCCCTTGTGACTCAGGTATGAGTCATATGACTTGCCCTGGTGAGTCACATGATAGCCCGTTTCCTGTCCCATCAAATTTCTGCCACTCAACCAAAGATGGCGGGTAAGGGAAGACAGTTAACTCAGGTCATTTGGTCAGTTACGGTCTGCTTAACATGTCGCACTTCCAATGAAACAGAAATCTCCAAACTGGGGAAGGGATATCTTGCTTCCTCTTCCCTTTATGACTCAGCTATACATTCTAGTAAGTGAAAACCAAAACATATGAAAAAAGCCTACTCTCAAAGAAAACAAAACCTAGTATTTAGCAATTGCATAATTACTCAACCATCTTACTTTCTATGAATTGGCGCAAATGTTCTTCTAGGAAAGTCAGAAAGTTTATATAAAACACTCAAATTGTTTTAGTACTCAGCCCATTATGTCACAAATCCAATGAAAGGTGTATGTCACACAATGGTCAAGCAGATCAGTGTACATAGCTGTTCCAAAGTACAGCGGGGCCCACCAACAACAGACATGTAGCTGACTGTTGCTCTATATAAACTTTCCCCCAAAAAACCATCCCACTGGAAAGAAAGCAATCAGTTACAAGTGTTTTCTGAAATATCCTTTTGATCCGATCGGATCTGTAAGGGCGTGTGAATAAATCTTTGCCAAGAGACGTGCAAGTCACACACTACAGGATATTACACACTGCTGGCACACTGACTCAACTGTCTGCAGTTGCACGACTCAGTCTCATCAAAAGTCCTCCAGTTACTCTCTGGGGCTAGTCGACAACAACTACCCCAAAGAGGACATGCTAAATAGTACCGCTTGAAAATCCAAATGTACATTGTGACAAGTCACTTGTTTTATCTACATTTTGGTCAAATATCCAAGCACATTTGGGAACAACACCAATCAATGTTCTGAATGACATCCCATATTATGAGTTTTACACTCCATTGGCCAGAGACCAGACATGTTCTCACCTGTTCGTCGTTCCTGCGTCTCGTTGTGCTCCCAGAACTCCCTGCTGCTCTTATGACCCCTTGTCTGTAGTGGTGCGCCTGGGAAAGTGTGGGGGGGAAGGACCTCAGTCCTGCGACAGGTGCGTACGGAAGTCGGGGATGCTGCGAGGGGCCAGGAGGCCCCATCAGGGAGGGCTGGACCAACCACTGGAGGTCTTGGTTGGAGGTAATGGCATTCAAACTAGGGACGAAGTGGCTGCTTCCTGCCACAGTAAACTTCTGGAGGTAAAGAAAGGAAACATATTTTTGTATTTAAGTTGATTGACATTGCTGATAATTCACTGTCTAAGCCATGTGGCTTAGACAGTGAAATGGCATGGATAAAAAAAAAAAAAAACATCCAACATGTGTATAAATTCAATACAATATCAATTCACATTGATTTAACAATCAATGTTAAATAGTAATAATATACCATTACCAGTCACAAGTAATAGCCTAATAGATAATTAAAAGCCTAATATATAATTGGCAACAAAATAGCTATTAAACCATTATTACACTAAAGTAACCTATATTACAATTCCATCACGAATGTTTTCACCACCAACTTTTTATTACAGTGTGCAAAGTATATACAAGTATACACTATCACCATTCTTGAAGAGAACATTAAAAATCTGAATTATAATGTCACATTTACTAATGTCAACACAGGCCAGTGACAGGTGTGTCTACCTGATCTTGTTGAGTCGGAGCGGTGCTGGTGCTCTGGGACACAGGGCTCGATCCGGTCTGGGGTGATCCAGACTCGCTGTTGGAGAACGTAGAGCTGCCCCCTCTGCCTAAGTTTCCAAAGTTTCGGTACATCGTTTCTTTACTGTAAGCTGCTATCCAGATTCGCGATGTGTACGAAGTAATCCAGACAAGTTCACTGATGACCACCCGAATAGTGTTCGGGTAAAGTAACACGTTCACTATTCAAACCAAGGGCACACCCACCTTATTGCGGGAAATAAGTAGCTAGATGCAGTGTGAAAGGGGAAAATCAAACTGCTAAAGAAATTATTGTTCTTATGTGTTACATAAACTCCTAATTATTTTAAGTAAATACTATTTACGTTCATACCTCAATTAAGTTACCCTACAAGGTATTGAGTGATAGTGGAAATATTAACGACCAAATCGATACCATAGTATTTTTCCACCCCTCCAAATGGGCTCGTCCGTTTTCTGCAGGTCACGTTTGGATGACGTATGTGACCACATATGGTGTGTTTCCTCCAGAATGTGATCCTGGGGTTCCTTTTTTTGACAGTAGCGGAAAGCGCGCTTTCATTGAATTCTACACGTTTTGTCCAATGCTTGCATTCATTCATTTTCACAATCATCGTACATGAGCCGATTAAGTCTTGTTTTATGAAAACTAAAAACATCACATAAATAGCCAATAATAACGAGGTATTGTCCGTAACGAACAGCCAAATTGTGTTGATTGTTAGGTTGTTTTTAGTATTTAAATGTGCCTTCTGTAAGACATAACTGAATGTTAGCCAATAACACATTTTCTAACTATACATGCGAAGACTGAAGGTTTTGAGGTTTCTGAATGTCTTGTGGTTCGGACATATTTTCTACCACACCACATCAAGTGCTGCCGAAGGGGGTGAGTCAGCAGAATGACAGTGTAGTTGGATTATTTCTCCATCCGACCATGCCAACTGTCCTTGGCAGTGCTAGTAGCACGCGGCTTTCTATGTAGCGTACCGTGAAAAGATTCAGTAAAAATGCTTGGGTTCATTAATGTGACTCGCTGCTGTTTCTACGAGGCGGCACTAAACAGCTGCAGCCTAGGAGCCGCGGGTCTCACTTGGCTCAATTGGGGTCGACTTCCCGACATGGTTGACTCATCTGTTATGAATAACGTGCTAAGCATTATTTCAGCCAAAAACATATATCCATCTGTAACTTATACCGGTGTTTTCCCCCTCTAAAAATTGTTATACTTTTAAAAAACCCTCATGTTTTATGGTACAGACCCAGATTAATTTGCATAGTTAATTTGTGTACGGGGAAAAAAAACTAAAGGACAGTTTTCTAAAAGACGAAGGGACGAACCATCGGCAACATCTATTAGGACAAATGTGTGTGAATTGAATATAACCATAGGCCTAGTTTAAAATTATGACCGTTGTATCGTCATGACAATGTACGTTTTTTACGTGTTGTTTTGTCGCTCGACATCATAACGAGATTAGCGCAGATCGAAAGTGAAGAGATTTTATACAGCTCCGGAAACAATTAAGTGACCACTGCACCTTTTTCTTTCCATAAAAGTCGAAAGGGAAGGTTTTGAGTGAGTAATAGATCGAAGGATTAAAATTAAAAGACCACTGCAAATTGAACGCTTCGGTTCCAGACTCAAAACTTTCCTTTTCAACTTTTTTTGGAAAGGAAAGAAAATGGTGCAGTGGTCTCTTAATTTTTTCCGGAGCTGTATGAGTCCTCATACATATGGACACCTGACTTTCATGTTACACTTTTCCACATTGTCGCTCCTTTTGGGTTACCATAATAATAGGTGTTAGGGTTAGTTGTGTTCAGGTTAAAGTGGAAGATGACTTATATGTCTCAGGAATGCCATGATGACACACCCTTTTAGAGTCTACGACATGCCACAACATGCTGGAGGCTCCGCTATTGACTCAGACGTGCATCATTTCCAAATTACAGACGTAGACTACATTTACATACATAGGAGAAGTTGTACCACAAACACACGCGCGTACACACACACACACACACTGTAAAAACGGAGAAGAAAATGATTTCCCCTTAAAATACCGTTTTGAGTAACTCTAGCCTTCAACATTAGCCTTAAAGACCTTTGCGATTGACGTTCGTTTTTTTAAACATCCCATTTTCGTCTGGATGTGTTTTATGTTGCTTTATGTACCTGTAAATTAGAATCACTATCAAACCTGTGTCAGACATGAAATTCCACGTTTGAAAGTGAGTGGTTTTGGTGACTTGAGACAAAAACTTGCACATGAATGACAAAATAAAAAAATTTTAGGGACTGTTTTTGGCTCAACAGCGTAACTTGCAGAACTAGTGGCCAACAGTCACTGACTACATTTTTAACCTCTAACTGCAGTGGGCTTAAAAATGGTCAACACTGAGTGTTTTTGGTTGTCCTAAATAAATCTACTTTGAAACAAAGGTATACACTTCACACACCTGTGATGGACACTTAAGAATGTCAGGTGTATGGTGATTCATAGCAAGGTTGTCTGCTGGTGATTTATTACCCAGTTTGTGTGTGTGTGTGTGTGTGTGTGTGTGGGTGGGGGTGGGGCAGAACAAATAGGGGGCGCTTCTATCATTCCACTCTAGCACTATCAATGTATATGAGCTGTAATGTTGCCACTAAAACTCAAACTTAAATAAACGTAAAGTATATATCATATATGGTACTGGTGTATTCTTTAATATAAGCTGATACCTACGTGTGTGAGGCTGCTATTTTTTTCTAACCAGATTTGTTTAGAAACGGACCATGTATAATTTACCATTATTTAGATAATTGTATCCCCATTTGTATAGTGAAATCCAAGCGTGCGCACACACACACACTAACCCCATATTCCAAATCTGACCCTTAACATAACTCTAGACTTAATATATCTATATTTTTCATGTTGAGCAGAAACATGTCCTCACCAATTTTGACCTGATTTTGAGGACATTTGGTGTATATTAGACCTTAAGACTTTCCTCTGCCACTAATTCCTAAGTGAACTTACTGCCCCTTATCTCAATGTTGAGTTTGTGCCTCCTAAACTCTGATGTACCCTGGATGCTTCAATTGGATGCTAAGCCCAAACCCGATTTAACCCCACATCAACCTTTGCTAATGCAACTCCCATATCATCATCACTATTATGTGAAGTTCACTGCTTCATGGCTTTTGCTGTGGTGTTTAGTGACTACTGTTTTATCCACTGAAGCTAATCTATTTCCCTGATCAAAAGGGGCGGACACAAATGTTAGTGTTTCATCAGTGAAATGTTCTGGTAAGACATTCAAATGAAATGAAACAAAATTATTTCCGTAACCCTAACTATGAGCTGAAAAAAGCGTGAATTACAGCAGGCAGTCCCACTCGTTTGATGGTGTTGCTAGTTTGTCGGATGTGACTTTCGCTTCCTTTGTGAGATAAGATTTCATCACAGAATGTCGTCCCAAATTCTCACAAAAATGGATGTTGCATGCAAACCGTTTGGGCCACTAAAACATTTACAATAAGTGGATTCCTTGGAACACAGAGAGGTTACCAGAGGGGCTCACCTCTGTGTCATACACACACTGCTATGTAAAAGTAGGCTATTCCATGTTTTTATGGTGCAGTCAATTATGGTAAAAGCATGGAGATAAATTGAATGGTATTCAAATTACATTTCAAATGACCAGTGAATATTGCTTATAAATATTGTCAAATAATAGTATATTAGCTGAGTGCAAACCAGAAATAAAGAAAAAGATTTCTGAGACTCTTTAATGTCAGACGTCATTTAAAGCACTTTAATGAGAAGGCCTTTTCACATTACACCTATAGCCTGACTCAGAATTTACCGCACCCCCTTGAGGTTGAGGATGCGCGGTACTACTTTAAAAGCTCTTTCCTTTAAGTTTTAATAAACACACACCACTTAGTCTGTATCAAAATTGGTTACTGCCCCTGGTGTACCTCAGAATTGTCTGCACTAATCCCACGTAAACTATTGGTCTGGAATGTAGCGTTTTGGCCTGCAAAGTCCCGTCTGAAAGGCGCTTCAAGCAATCAGTGCACTCAAGCATTTAAGAAAACAAAGGTCGGATTTTACAAGCGGCTGAAATGGGTTTTCTCAAAAGGGTGGCTGGCGTCTCCCTCAGAGATAGGGTGAGAAGCTCAGTCATCCGCGAGGAACTCGGAGTAGAGCCGGTGCTCCTTTGCATCGAATCGAGCCATTTGAGGTGGTTCGGGCATCTGGTAAGGATGCCCCCAGGACTTCTCCCCAGGGAGGTGTTCCAGGCACGTCCAGCTGGGAGGAGACCTCGGGGTAGGCCCAGGACTAGGTGGAGAGATTATATTTTGACACTGGCCTGGGAATGCCTTGGGATCCCCCAGTCAGAGCTGGCTAATGTGGCTCGGGAAAGGGAAGTTTGGGGTCCCCTGCTGATGCTGCTGCCCCCGCAACCCAATACCGGATAAGCGTATGAAGATGATGATGATGAGGCCGGATTATAATAACAGCAAGTGTTGAGTGTTTCTGACTGTAAAAAGTTCTGGAACACTAGAAAATCCATTGTAAACAAAAATGCATAATCTCAACTACCTATATTACTCAAATACAAGAACATAGTCTCTAGCGACAAAGATAAAAATGAAGAGAGCCAACAGTCAATTTGTCAAGGCTAGCCAAACATTTGAATCTGCCCTGCTTTCTCAGGATGCCAGCATTGCTGCGCCTACCCCCTGTAGTGTTTTTCTCCATCCTGTATTTCCTTCCAATCAGTGCTGCTGAATGAGGCGTGGAGGGAATTGCGTTATCAAGAGCTTTACATGTCAACTGGGCTTGATGATCTGGATCCTTTTTTCCTGAGTCCAGCGCTATTAAACCCCTCATTATAGCTTTAATCCCAGAGGCGGCCGGCACCATTCCTCTTCGCAACGGGGTGGGGTGTTATACACTGGCTATTGCAGGCCCCATCCTGCCCTGCCTGCCTTTCTAAAGATTTGACTGCCCGGTCGACAAACAGTTAACCAGCCCTGTTGAGTCCCACAACATGTACACATGTTAGCTATTTAGAACGTGAGAAACATTTGATTTGCATAGCAAGCATACACTTCATAGTATTTCTAGAAAAATGTATTGTACAGTTAAATTAATAATTATTGAAGGAACTTACAACTTAATCATGAATCAGAAAGACTGATATTGCGAAAATCCAATCACTGTACAGCGTCTATCTTGATATGGACCAATAGATGTGTTTTACTTATCCACGCTGCCACGCAGGCACAGACAAGTCGACCAATAATAGCTACGGTAAATGAAAAGGGGCGGGTTCTCGGAAGCACCATCTTACACGTAGGTAGGCTTAAGTTTAGGCTTTTTAAATAGTTAATGTTTTATTCCTTCACTATGTCCTGATGTTATCGATTTGTATACGGTATTCCATACGTTATAGTGCTTTAATTAACAGTTTCAGTTCAGACTAATGATAGGAAAACCTTACCAGTTCTTTTTGATGATTTGATATACTAATACTCTAGCTAGCTAGCTATCAGGCAGAGCTACGAAGAGTAAGGTAAACGGCGAAAATAAATGCTGCTTTACAGTAGTGGCTACTAACTAGATACAAACTTAACATTGATGTGGTTGTACTTGCAAGCATTGAACAATGGCTGATATTTGATGTTAAGGTCCAGCGACATACTAAATGTAGCTATAGACCGCGTTTTAGAACCCCAAACGTTGTGTTTCTATTTTTGAACAGCTGTTTACAATGGACCTTTCACATCATGGCTACCGAGCAAGTGGTAAGTAGCTTAGTATAGATAGCTATATTCTACGCTTAGTTAATAATATCTGTATATTCATATTGTGTATATATATTTAAATTTCGTAACAGTCCTAGAACATATGATTGTCATGACCCAACCACTTACACGTTTTCTTAGTACAAGACATGTTCACGTTCCATTTCATGTTAATAAGAAATCATACAACACGACCTGTTATCATCTCCCTACCTGCACGAACCCCTGGCGTCCCTATGTGTCCCTCTATAGCGAAGCCAAGGGCTCGTGCTGCGCCCCCTGCCGGGGACCCCCTCCTGTTCGATGATACCAGTTCGGCTGCAGCACCAATGAACAGTCAGGGTTACTACACTCCCGGGTACGACATGGGAGGTGCTCCTCCGGGAGGGCCGGGGAATGCTGGGGTCAACAACCTGTTTGCCGACCCAATGGCCAGTGCTGCTATGATGTATGGATCTTCCTTGGCCAACCAGGGAAAGGATATGGTCAACAAGGAGGTGAGAGAATGACACTGCAGGCACTGTGGAGTGTCGTCACAGTGACGACTACATTCTAATGAACAAACCGCTGATTAGTCGACAGTTGTGACCGATTGTAGTTGTTTTTTTGTTGTCTTCTCGTAGTTCATCTTTAAAGCCCCCTAAGCAGGTTTGTATACTCCTGATAACCAATGCAGATGTGGTGTATTTTAGCTATTGACACCTCAGACTCTAAAGCAGTGCAGAGGTATTATTCAAATATGTTTCATTAGAAGCCACCAAATAAACAGTTGCAGATGTTGAGAGAATGGGTGTGTCATTTTTACATACCAGAAGCCAAACAAACGAAACATGTATAGAAGGCACCAGAATGGAAGCACATGAATTGGGTGTTGTTCAGATAGTAATTCTGGTGCCAAATTATGTAAATAAGAGCAGACGTGCTGCCAGATGTTCTCCATATTTAAAACTGTTGTTTAAAGTATAATTCTTTTCAAATCCATATTTTTTCCAGACTGTGTAAGTGACATGATTTAATAACCTTAGTGTGTGGATTTATTTAGCAATGCTTACGCATGCAACAAGGCCCATGTGGAGAACGCATTGGAAGCTTTGTCACACTGTTGCCAGTGAGTCTTGATTGTAGGTGAGAGTGCGCCGGCCGTCTTTGGCAGCGCCTGTCCTGACATTTTTGGGAACTTGTGCAATCTCTCTGCCTTTCAGATCAGCAGATATGTGTCTGTGAACAAACTGAAGTACTTCTTCGCTGTCGATTCCAAATATGTAATGAAGAAACTCTTACTCCTCATGTTCCCATACACGCATCAGGTATTTTATTACACGGACCACAGATACATCGTTCTAACTCCTAATGTTCCACGGATCACAGATAGAACGTCCCTGTGCATTATGTTCCCAAGCTTATATCGGCCAACGACAGTGTATGACCGAAGTGTCAAGGCCAAAGACTGTCTTGGCATTGCGTCTTTGTCTGGTCAAAGTGTTTTCTTGCACGTGTCAGTATCCAAACAAGATAGTTGCTCCTTAATCACGCTGCTAGTTTGTGTGTGTATGTTGGCGTCACACAGAAGACCTCACATTTTGATCTATAGTTCCAGATAACACCCACAGCTACATGTGCGCTTCCACAACGTTTATTTTAGCCAGCCAGATTAGTTTCTGCTAATGTCCACACTCTGGTTAGGTTGAGCTGTGACCTGATAAACTGTCCCCACCCCTCTATATTGGGTAAATATGTTTGCTATTTGGTTTGTGATATCAACAGGACTGGGAAGTTCGTTACCACAGAGACACGCCTCTCACACCTAGGCATGATGTCAATGCGCCTGACCTTTATATACCTTGTGAGTTCATTTATCATATGTCCAACAACTGTTAGATATGAATGTGAAATAAAAAATCTATGACACAATCTTTGTACTGTTTTAATGTGTTATTGCTGTTTTATTTTTCAGCGATGGCTTTCATCACCTACATTTTGCTTACTGGGATGGCCCTTGGCATTCAAAAGAGGTTCATTCAAAAGAAAAGTTATTTAAAATTGAGCAGACATGGCCCTGCAAATGTATAATTTCAGTAATATTTCAGATAGAATATAAATTTTGGTCACACATGATTTGCCTGTAATTGTAAATTATGGACCGACTAATGTTTTCCCGTATCTTCAATGGCAGGTTCAGTCCAGAGGTGCTTGGTCTCTGTGCCAGTACTGCTCTGGTGTGGGTTGTCATAGAGGTCTTGGTTATGTTGCTGAGTCTGTACCTCCTCACTGTTCACTCTGACCTATCCACGTTTGATCTCATCGCCTATAGCGGATACAAATATGTTGGGTAAAGACTTCATTAATGACCTGTGTTGTTGTCTACACTCTGTCAGATGTGTTCTTGTTCATCTTAAAGGCCCTGTTTTTTTTTTTTTTAACTGTGGTTCTGCTTTGTTTTAGGATGATTTTTACAGTGCTGGGGGGCCTCCTGTTTGGCAGTGATGGCTACTTTGTGGCTCTTGCCTGGTCTTCGTGTGCCCTAATGTTTTTCATTGTAAGTAGCACTTGGTGACTCTGCAGAAATGTCCTGTTAATGATTTGGATTCTGACCATCTCTTGGCTTGTAATGCATGCTGGGTATATGAACGTCAGTGTGTTGACAGCGTGTTTGTTGCCCCCAGGTCCGCTCCCTCAAAATGAAGATTCTGTCGTCTCTCTCCAATGACCCCATGGGGGCCGGGGCAAGTGCCAAACCAAGACTCCGCCTCTACATCACCGTGGCCACTGCAGCCTTTCAGCCAATTATCATCTACTGGCTCACCTCACATCTGGTGAGGTGACCTGATATAGGAGTCTTTGGTATTGAACTTGAACCAGGAAACATGCTGATGCTTTCTACAAATTGGATAATTGTAAGTGTCACTGTTAACTGCCTTTCAGCTCATATGCCAGAAGGGTAAAAAATAGATAATGAGCTGTAGCTTGTGTTCAGCTTGTGGATTAAAATGTTAAGTGAACATAGATTTTTTGACTTCTCTTCAGTGTGATAACTTTTGTATTCAAGTTTGATGGATTGTCAAACTGGACGAATTATGTTTTTCCACCATGGGTGGTTTGCAAAGAGATTTTTGCCACCTTATTTAGAGAGAAAGGGCTTTGCATTTATGAAATTGAAAGTTATCGTTGAGGTTTCATTTTGCCCTTCAGTTTTTCTTTTAAAGTTTGGGAAATGATTGCGATGTGCTACCAGTGTCCTTGTTTTGTCACTATTCATCCATTCCATGTTAATCCCTCCTTTTTTATTTATCTAAACATTATGGAGCATGAACAAGTGTTATTTTTTTTTGTAGAAAAATAAACATTTTTTGCTTTCAATTTGAACTCTTGCCTTTGTCATTTTTTTAAGGTAATCTAATGTTTAAATGAGAGAATATAATTAAATCTGTACCACACTATCAATCGGTCTTGATTTTGGAATGCTGTTACACTCACTAATTACAAGTTCTTTGTACTTATTTTGAGGATAAAGGAAACGCTGCTTCCGTCGCTGAACCAATCGTCTTCGACTGAACTGTGACTTTAACGCGGGAACGCGCAGGCGGCGCGCAATCTACAAAGCGTCTTTTTGGTTTCCAAGGGAACGCTGGAAGGAATAGAATAGATCGCGGTCCGTAAGGGATTCTGTTTCGAATCTTTGTATGGATATCAGAAAATATTTTAAACTTTCTTTATGGTTTATTTTGCATAAAGTGAGACGTACTGTTATATCACGGCAACTACTTACGTAGCTTTATCGGTAAGCAATGGATTGTTTTTATAATCTCTTTGAAGTTTTCCCTGTCAGCACCTAAGGGAGAATTTGACAAAAGACTGCCTGACTGATTGTGCTAAATGTAACTTTATATTCTACCGCCATTTTCCGAAGTATGGGCACATTGAGGTGCATTGTTTAGCAACATGTGGTTTCATGAGCAGACTGCTCTTTTCACCCTTTTGAAGTAAAAGTATTTTTCCTATTTGCTTTTGTTTGTCTATGAATGTTTCATTATTGTTTTCCTAGCTGTCTTGTAGTATATATAGCAAGTAATATATGCACTGCTGAAGAAGGGCGGAAAAAGCAAGTGGGTGTTAGTTGCAGCACTTCAATCTTTAACTTCATAGTGTAATTTTTACCAAATGATCAGTCGACTGTGACTCACTGAATTAATGAGTGGCTCAGTGTTTTAAGACCAAAAGGTCTGGTCTGCTAAAGCTGCTGTAAATTGGGTTTGCTTATGTTTTCTCCAATTGTGGAAATGTATTCACGGAATTAGTAACCACACCTTTTGAAATAATGTTTGCGTGCTGTATGTTCCCCAACAGATCAACGATTTAATGACTTCATAAAAAGTCTGCTGTTGGGAGAGACATGGAGTGTGACCCTCACACACTGCCCACCCTACCTCAATCTGGGAGTGACATGGAGTGTGACCCTCACACACTCCCCAATTTACCTCAATCTGCCACTCCTCCCACCACCCATACCCAGTCCCCACCTTTCTCTTCACCTCCTCTGCAAGCGTCCTCCACTCTCCCTGTTTCGCTACCCCTCTCTCCACTATCGATCCCGGCGTCCCCTGATTCCCCTTCACCCACGCCCCCGGCTTCCACCCACCCCAAGACCCCCTCCCCTTTTCTACAGCCCCTGTCCCCCCCCCAGTTCCTCGATGACCAAAACATTCCCTGCCTCAGCTCTCCTTCCATGTCTGACCAGGGCGATCTGACCTGTCTGAACTGGCTGCATCAGAGAGGCAACCTGCTGCCCCTCCAGCCGCTGCCCAAAATGACTCCGCTGCCCCAGCTGGAGCCGCTGTATCCCATACCGACCAGGCACCCTCTCTCCTCCCCCTCCAAGCCCCCATACTCCTTCAGCAGCCTCATCTTCATGGCGATCGAAGACTCTCCGGACAAGAGGCTGCCAGTAAAGGGCATCTACGAGTGGATAGTGAACAGCTTCCCGTACTACAGTGCGGCGCCGGCGGGCTGGAGGAACTCCGTTCGACACAACCTGTCCCTGAGCAAGAGCTTTCGTCGGATTCACTGTGACAGGAGCCAGGTGAGAGGTGTTTTCGCCTGCCTCGGGTGGGCCCAGCTGGCGTCGTCTCCCCGGGCTTCGTCATGGTTGAAGGCGTGTGTATTTGGGTGTTCCTACAGGTGGTCGGGAAAGGCTCGTTGTGGTGTGTGTCTCCAGAGCATCGACCGGCTCTCCTGGAGGTGCTAAGGAAGACCCGCTATTATGACGGCACCAACGTGCACCTGCTGAACAACCCGGCATTGTGAGTTTGAACCGAGCAAAATGGACCCATCTCCGCAGGGTGGTCAGCAGCGTCCTTCCAAAAAGTCCTGTGGATTTATGAGTGTGTTAATGAACCACACACTGGGAACCAGACTAACTACAGTGTGTCCACTCTCCCTGTCCCCCGTGTGTCCACTCTCCCTGTGTCCACTCTCCCTGTCCCCCCTGTGTCCACTCTCCCTGTGTCCACTCTCCCTGTCCCCCCTGTGTCCACTCTCCCTGTGTCCACTCTCCCTGTCCACTCTCCCTGTGTCCACTCTCCCTGTCCCCCCTGTGTCCACTCTCCCTGTCCCGTGTGTCCACTCTCCCTGTCCCCTGTGTCCACTCTCCCTGTGTCCACTCTCCCTGTCCCCCCTGTGTCCACTCTCCCTGTCCCCTGTGTCCACTCTCCCTGTCCCCTGTGTGTCCACTCTCCCTGTCCCCTGTGTCCACTCTCCCTGTCCCCTGTGTGTCCACTCTCCCTGTCCCTCGCGTGTCCACTCTCCCTGTCCCCCGTGTGTCCACTCTCCCTGTCCCCGTGTGTCCACACTCTCCCTGTCCCCCGTGTGTCCATTCTCCCTGTCCCCCGTGTGTCCACACTCTCCCTGTCCCCCGTGTGTCCATTCTCCCTGTCCCCCGTGTGTCCACTCTCCCTGTCCCCCGTGTGTCCACACTCTCCCTGTCCCCCGTGTGTCCACTCTCCCTGTCCCCGTGTGTCCACACTCTCCCTGTCCCCCGTGTGTCCACTCTCCCTGTCCCCCGTGTGTCCACTCTCCCTGTCCCCCGTGTGTCCACTCTCCCTGTCCCCCGTGTGTCCACTCTCCCTGTCCCCTGTGTCCACTCTCCCTGTCCCCTGTGTGTCCGCGGAGCAGGTTGGAGGGAGCAGATTACGACGTGCCTGTGGTGTCCGACACTGTGGAGATCTCAGGTTAGGCCTCCTCCATAAATAAGCTTGACAGCCACACCAATGTTTGTGGTCAGTCGTCACCCTCGGACAGAATTACCAGGCCTGGCGGGTGTTTCCTGGAGATGCCGATTTGATCCACGGTGTCAAATTAATAATTTAGTCAACACGCTTGTTTCAAATGAATTCACATGCTGTCCTCCCCCCTACCAATTTCTGCACATGTTGCAGGGTTGGTGTGTTTGTGTGCGGTTGTCTAGGCAACAACCTTCTATTTCCTTGGCAACCTACAGCCAGAGCAACACGCTGGCACGGCTCTTTATGCTACCTTCTTTCAGTGCAATGCTTATGCAAACGGGTTTTTGCCAATGCTGGCGATCTCAACAATTCCACTTGTAGCAATGCTCACCAGCCACTATATTGGGCACAGTTATCTAGTATCGGGTAGGACCCCCTTTAGCGGCATCCCGCTTCGGTGTTTGACGGCTTGGGCTTTTAGAGATGACCTGCCGCCCATCATATGATGGAAAGAATGTCTGGCCTGTCGGTCAGCCTGAACCACTCTGGCCATTCTCCTCTGACCTCTCTCACTGAAAAGGTAGTTGTTGGCCGCCAAACTGCCGCTCTCTGAATCATTTCTTTTTTTGTTAATCGCAATATTCTCTGTGAAATTGAGAGACTGTAGTATGTGAAAATCCCCAGGAGGTCAGCTTTTTCTGGGATGCTGAAACCAGTGCATCTGACACCAACAGTTATACCTCGTTCTGAGTTTCTTAGGTCGCGTGTCTTCCCCATACTAACTTTCAGTGAAAAGCGAAACCTTTTGATCACGTCTACTACATCCTTTACATGTTGAGTTGCGCCTCACGATCGGCTGTTTGGGTATTTGCGTTAACGAGCAGCTGTACCTAATAAAGTGGCCAGTGATTGTCTGTACAGACTGTGTTGAACGTCATTATTATTACAGACGTGTCACATTTTTCAGTATACTGTACAGTACCAAACTAATGTTGGTCTCTGTCACACAGATTCCCTTTCCCAAACCCTCCTCCTGTCCTCCCCCTCTTCATCAGCTTTGACATCAGACACGCCACCTCTTTCCTCGAACCCGGCGTGCCCTCTGACCCCTGAGGGCGACGAGCTTGTCACCATGGAAGCGGTGGAATACGAGGAAGCGGCCGGTGAGGAGATGGAGAAAGACCCGCTGTGCGACAGCGGCTACATAGAGTTACACTACTACCAGTATCACCAGTACCAGTATTTGGTCCTGCCCGGCGACACCGAACTGGACCTGGAGACCGTGGAGATCCTGCAGCTGGATGCTGAAGCCCAAGAGGCAGCCGGGTCACTTTTGGATCTGGCTGGGGGTGGACATTAGACTAACGCACCGATCTTAACCTGCGTGATTAATGCAGTGGGGTCCAGATCGACCTGAAATGGGACACGAGGATGTTATAATGAAACCTGGGGAATATTAATCGACAATGAACCGGCTGCAGGGCAGGGTGGGGCTGGCGACACTGCTTGAAAGTTGATGTGCTGTCGGGAGGTAATACAATGGTAGCAATTGAACACTGTCGCTTGTGTACTGAAACACTGCCAGTCACAAAACACTGCCATGGGTGTAAGATATTGGTAGAAATGAGAGAGGGAAAAAGATCTGTGCTGTATCAGTATGGTGATTCTAAGAATCAAGACCTTTATGTTTTGGGAAAATATTGCAGGTGAATTATCATACAAGTCTACTGCCTGTTCTTCTGTTTTCAGATTAAAAGGACAAAGACTGTTCGGTTTCATTCTAAATCACTGATCATGATTAACCTTTTTTTTATTTTAGTTTTTTATGTTTTAGACCTGGGGTGTCCAAACAGTTCCATGGAGGGCCGTGAGTCTGCATGTTTTTGGTTTTTCCTATAAATTGGTTCCCAGTTCACACCTACACAACCAGGTGAGGGTAGAATCTAACCAATTAGTAACCTAATTAGTCGATCAAGTACAAGGTGAGAGCACGGCCCGTGGAATAGTTTGGACACCCCTTTTTTTAGACTCTTACCAGGTGCACCTTTCATTAAACCGTTATCCTTGTGGAGAATCCTTGTTTTTTTATTTTTAGAATTAAATTAGACATTCACTCATCAGTTTTTTTCCCCTTTTTTCCACCAACTTTCTTAACAATAAAGCACCAAACAATTAAAATACAGGCACTGTTTTTGTGCATGTTTTCTTTATATACTGTCAGATATCAGATGATAAGTTGTAGGAGCGATAAGGCTCTGTTTCAATGTGGGATTCAATGTGCAGTCGAACTTAGAAGTTTTTGTTCTGTACCTGTATTTAATGCAGACGCCGTCTAGTGGGGTTGCAGAGACATGATGGCAAACCGCTTTTTGTAGATTCCACATATGCAGAACAAAAACCATTTCCCATGAGCATAAGGGGTGACGGACTGAATGATGCTATAATGTAGTTGAGTTGTTTTCGGACAACGCCATTGTTTGACCATAAAACTACAAGACCTACAGGGCAATCGGACTGCGAACGCGGAAGTGAAGGAATTCGTGGTCGGAAAAAAGTTTTCATACCATCAGTGTTATTTATTGTCTGACTCATTGCTTGTTCCTGTCAATTCCTCTTATTCGGGATACCAAAGGTAAGTTGTGACATTTGCTAATAGTGTAACTACGAATTTTCGTGACAAATTGAGAAAGCAATGTTTATATTAGTTAACCTAGTTTCTACAGTGGTTAATTATTGTAGCTATTTAGCCAACAACACGCTTCGTTAAATTCAGTACATTACTTACTACTAGCTAGCTAATGTAAGCTTGCTGAATTATTGCATGATGCCTTGTTTGTAGTACATTAAGTGATTAAGCTTCTTAGTTAATGCCCTCAATGGCTCAATTTATGTTATAGATGCGAAATGTATATTTTACATTTCGGGGGACCAATATGTTCCATAAGCGGCATAAATAGTTAAAGAATTAAGAAAAACCTGTTCTCATCCAAGCATGATGTTTGGGACCACACCTTCAGAGCACCAGGATTTACACTGGAATGCAACATTGTGTTTAAGATTGGTGTAGCCAGGGTAGGTTTAGAGTAACTGTCAAACCGATTTCTCTAAAATCGTTTTCCTTGACCAAATGTGTGTTAACCCCCCATGCATTTGTATTGCTCCCCACCGGAGAATGGGGTTCAAAAGAAGAAAAAAACAACACCCAACTTTTATCTCAGGACAGCTTTATGGGAGACAATGTCATCTTCATAAGGAGATTGAGTTGGTAAATGAGCAGTGGACTGGCAGGAAATGCTTGCGTTAGTCCAACAGTGCGAGTGGGTGTGGAGAGGAGTGGGCACACAGCATGAGGGGGGGAGTTGGGGGGTTTGTCTCATATGTTTGGGTCACAAATACAAGTATAGAAGGGGTTAACAGAATGTGAACACTTTTTTTTTTTTCTTATTAATATTGAACTTATTTGCTTTTCCCCTTTTGTGTAATTGTCATCTTGGCCACGGGACATGGGAGGCTACTTGCAATGCAACAGAGAGCCTCATTGAGAGGTTTAAAAGAATCTCTGCATGGATATGGAGCACTAACCCGCAGCTGGGTTGACGCGTCACGCATTACCTTGCTCACACTCCTACACAGAGCCCAGCATTGTCTAATGACGAAAGCTTAACTGTGAAGCTACGAACCATTTTTCACTGGGCATTTGGTTGTGCTAAGAAAAAGTTTCCAGCATTGTGAATAAAGAAATTACTTGTTTATAAAACACCATCATAACAGAATGTAGAAAGTAAATAGTCTTTGGGGGGTTTGCGTACACAAAAACTTATTAGCATTATGGATGTTTGGCTACATGAAATAGGCAAGCTTTTTAGAGACTAAATATATAGGTAAACACAGTAATATAATTGGTAAAATATTGAAGTTTTATGTATAATATAATATTTTACTTTAGAGTATTATTGACCAATATATATGTTAGCCCTACACCCTTTGTTATAAATTGGATACAATTTGCAATATATTTTTAAATATTACATAATTTGAAATCCAAAAATCGTTGTACATTTGTTGGTGTTTGTGATGTTTTTAAATGGTCAACAGATGGCATAGTACCTTAGGATTGCCAATAACAGTAGCCTATTTGTTATGTCACATTGTTCACACTTTGCCAGTTCTACCCAAATATCGTAACAGAATCTGCAAGAGACGTTGCATGTGCATATACTGTCCTTCCTGTTTTCTGAACAACGAATGGAGCAAGTATATTTTCTGGAACTCTATTTACACATGGCTTTCCAAGAGAAATAGAACACAATGTTTCTGAAAGTCATTAACAGAGTCTATGATCTGCTACATTTATTTTCCCTGACATCCTCTGACGTTAGAGATATTACGGAAACCACTACACGGAAACAGGATACCAAAATGTGTAGATTATCTAATACCTTGAGGAACACTGACTATCCAGAAAAGTTATCTGAATATATGCATGGCATAGAAAACCTATTCCTGAATACAGGTGTGGTTACGTGCTGTGGACTTGTACCACCATGATATGTATGTATGCAAGTATACTTCTGATTGGCCAGCTCCTCTTTCCCTTGACAGGTCAGGTCATCCTCCTCTAGAAGGATGATATATATTAATATTATATTGTTTAAATATTTTTTGAAGTGACTCTACTTTTATATAGGAGTCATCATTATTTGGGCTTGAGTTAACAGAGTATTAAGTTTCTTTTGGTACTGTACACTTTCACTAGGTTAAGGCTAAGATAGTAAGGTTTTAATTGGACATAATAATGTTTCAGGGCATTTTGGATGCTCTCACGGGTAAGCTTAACGGATGTCAAGTCTCCGGAGTTTTAGTCCTACAGCTTGGCAGAGAGTCTGATGTGAGGCACCGCCGCCTGTCTCATGCCCCCCCACAGGGAACTATGGGTAGCGAGCCGGGCCCAGTCCAGATTGTGACCGTATGCAAGGAAGACCACTCCTTTGCCCTTGACACGGAGGCTCTGGAAGGAGTTCTACTGGCACCCGAGATCCGGGACAAACATGTGGTGGTTCTTTCGGTGGCCGGGGCCTTCCGGAAGGGCAAGAGCTTCATCCTGGACTTCATGCTACGCTACATGTACAGGAAGGTCTGTGTCTCTGAAATGAGGCGCCCGCTCTTAGTGTTAAAGTTCTGAATTGTGTCAGTATTACGTCACACGGTGATTGGCAGAGCCGCTGCCCTGTCAGATTGGGCCGGTGACGTGCCTCTGTGTCCGTCTTTTTCTAGGACCTCGATGAGGATTGGCTGGGTCAGGATAACGAGCCCCTGACCGGGTTCAAATGGAGAGGGGGGTCCGAGCCAGAGACCACCGGCATCCAGGTGTGGAGCCAGGTCTTCCTGGTGAAGAAGAAAAATGGGACCGAGGTACTGAGTCCAGTGTTTAAAACTGCGGAATGATTTTGTCTGTTTGTGCACTAAAACTAAATTGCCCAGAATGATATTATGTTGGTACTCTGACCTTGGATGGATGGATTTCTCCCCTCTGCAGGTGGCCGTGTTGCTGATGGACACCCAGGGTGCATTTGACAACCAGTCCACCGTTAAGGATTGTGCCACAATATTTGCTCTCAGTACCATGACCAGCTCCATACAGGTGAGCTACTGTGCACTGGTGTCACCTGTTCCAAAGGGCCCAACTGGGGTTACCCTGATGTTAACGCTAATGGTGACGTGCTTGTTCCCGTGTCTCCTGCAGATCTACAACCTCTCACAGAACATACAGGAAGATGATCTGCAACAGCTGCAGGTCAGTTCCTCAGCTGTCGCACTTCAGGCCGGCTAAAGCTACAGATTCCAGAATCTTGGGAGGGATGTAATTTACAAAATGTTTGGATAATGAAGGGGGTTGTGATGTATCTGTGTCAGGTAATTTGTGTTCCTGTCACTGAAAGCATCACCACACACCGACTCAGTCCCTGAGTACATACCTTGGCTTCATTTTTAAAATCCAAACTGGTAGATGTCAACCCCCCCCCCCCCCCAACCCCTGGAAGAACATTATTCTAATAAACTACATTCAATAATAAATTGTGTGTTTCATCTTCCCCCAGCTGTTTACAGAATATGGTCGCCTTGCCATGGATGAAATCTTTCAGAAGCCCTTCCAGGTATGTGGCCCATCAATCTATTGATATTAAGCAAACATCCACTTTTATTTAGAATCCAGGCCAGTTATCTTTACATGCCGTCTGACCTTAGATAAAGTCACTTCTTATGGTGTAACGTTTGCTAACAGGGCTAGGAATCGCCTGGATCCTCACGATATGATGTTTACCGAATTCTTACGTTTATTTTCGGGATTGTGTATGTGTAGTAATTCAATGCTGATGTTTCAGACAGTGCTAACCATTTGTCTGCTACCAAGAGACAAGAAGCTGTGGATCAGTCATGGAATAAATGGGCTGAAAACAAACTGAACTTTGTTTTCATGGGGGGGAAAAAAAATCAACTTTAGCAATATTGTAACGCTTTTAATGTAAAGAGCTGTACTACAATGTTATGTGCCTTGTTTTTACCATTCTGTGGCATCTTTGCCCCCCCCCCCCCTCCCCCCAACAGTCTCTGATGTTCCTAATCAGGGATTGGAGCTTCCCCTATGAATACAAATATGGCCTTGAGGGAGGCAGCATGTTCCTGGACAAACGTCTTCAGGTACCGTCTCCTTTTCCCGGGTGCAGCTTGGGCCGGTGTTGTTTCCACTGTGTCGCTGTGTGAGAGGAGGCTGGGAAACGTGTTCAGTTGTGTGTTTGTAACCTGTGTGTGTTGCGACGGGCAGGTGAAGGAGAGTCAACACAAGGAGCTCCAGTCAGTGAGGGAACATATCCATTCCTGCTTCACCTACATCAACTGTTTCCTGCTTCCGCACCCTGGGCTGAAGGTGGCCACCAGCCCTGCTTTCAAGGGCCAGCTTAGTGGTAAGGCCGTGTCCTTTTGACCACCCAGTGAATTACATGAATTAACAGGCCTGAGAAGTCGTCGGTTCTGCTGTGATACTCACCATTGAGATCACAGAATACGCCATACAGGTGAATCCCGTCGATCCAAAGAGAAGATGTAGTCTTGTCTGATTCCCACAGCTTCATCTGTTTTCCCACTGCGTGCGTGAGACCATGTTGTTGGTGGATACGCTGAGCCATGGGGCGGAGTATGAAGACAGTCAGTGATGTTGTTGAACTCTGCTGCCAGCCGAACAATAAACAATAAAGTCGAATGAGTCACACAGTCGCTCCCAAGTCTTTTTAACTTTATAAATCTGTGTGAATCATCACGGTCTACTAACTACATTCATTGTTGCAACCTCAGTCCAAAAATCAGTTATAAACATCATCAGTCTTTAATGCTTCATGACTCAAGCTGTTTTCCTCTGGAAATAGACAGACACTTGCTGTCTGTCAGAGCACTGAGCTGGAGTACCGCGAATGAATCCTGCCGGTGATGATGTTAAACGAGTCACACTTTCTGGAGTTAATTTCAGCTGTTTTCACACTGTCAGATGTGGCTCCGGAGTTCAAAGATCAACTGCGGAACCTTATCCCCAAACTGCTGAGCCCGGAAAAGCTAGCCGAGAAGGAGATCAATGGCAATAAAGTCACCTGCCGGGGCCTGGTGGAGTTCTTTAAGGTGTGTGTGTGTGTGTGTGTGTGTGTGTGTGTGTGTTTGGCCCTCTGAGGTGCCTGGTGGAGTTCTTTAAGGTTTGTGTGTGTGTGTGTTTGGCCCTCTGAGGTGCCTGGTGGAGTTCTTTAAGGTTTGTGTGTGTTTGGCCCTCTGAGGTGCCTGGTGGAGTTCTTTAAGGTTTGTGGGTGTGTGGGTGGGTGGGTGTGTGGGTGGGTGTGTGGGTGGGTGTGTGGGTGGGTGTGTGGGTGGGTGTGTGGGTGTGTGGGTGGGTGTGTGGGTGGGTGTGTGGGTGGGTGTGTGGGTGGGTGTGTGTGTTTGGCCCTCTGGTGGTCAGGCTGGCATTAGTGTGCCACGTTTGATGGTGTGACATTTGTTTGCAGGCCTACATCAAGATCTACCAAGGTGAAGACCTGCCACACCCGAAGTCCATGCTGATGGTACCGCTTTCTTTTACCGCTTGGGTTGTCTATTGTTGCATTGTAATCATCCGCTGTGTGGCTCTGCAGCGGAGGAGTATGATGTTGAACATTTGCAAATGTTATTGATTTGCTTCACCTCCGCTCAATGCACGCCGCGCGTCTGTCTTTAGGCTACAGCCGAGGCCAACAACCTGGCTGCCGTTGCTGCCGCCAAAGACCAGTATTACCGGAACATGGAGAAGGTGGGCTTGTTGAGCACACACGTACCTGAAAGGAGAATTCCTCCCAACTATCTTGACTTGACTTTGTTATTTTTTTTTTTTCTTTCCACAATTGCTTTGAAGGTCTGTGGGGGGGACCTGCCCTACGTGAACCCTGCCTCTCTGGAAGAGAAGCATGAGTTCTACCTCCAAGAGTCCCTCCACCTCTTCTCCTCCACCAAGAAGATGGGTGGGAAGGAGTTCTGCAACCGTTACCGGGACCAGCTGGAGGCCGAGCTGGGGGAAATGTGGGAGTCGTTTAGCAAGCACAATCAGGTAGGATTCGTGACCCAGTGGGCCCACCTGGCATTGGAGCCACTGTTTTTTTTTTTTTTTTTTTTTCTGTTAAAAATATCTAATCCACTGTTGTTAAGGTAGAATGAGTTGAAATTAACACTTTGATTTATTATGATTCTTTTATTTCCCTTTTAAAAGTCAAAGAATATCTTCAGCGCGTTCCAGACGCCCGCGGTCCTGTTTGTCCTTGTGTGCTTCCTGTATGTACTGTCCGGGCTGTTGGTCTTTATCGGCCTGGCTACCATTGCTTTTGCGTGTGACTGTCTCCTCGGCCTGGCCATGCTTGCCATGCTCACCTGGGCCTTCATCCGCTATTCTGGAAAATACAGAGGGCTGGGCGGAGCCATTGACGAGACTGCAGGAATTATACTGGAGAAGGTAAGGACACAAGCAGTAGATATCGTTTTTTAAACCTTTGGCAAGAGTGTAAATCGTCCTCTTTTAGATGTGATAGGCTTCGTTAGAGGATCCTGAGCCATTTCATCATGTCCTTCTCCTCTTTCAGGCCACTTTGGTGTTGAACAAGTCAAGGCCAGAGGTGGCCGAGAGGAAGTCCCGCTAGACGCCCTGTCGCCCCTCTGTACTTCAATGCAATATGTACACACACAACAAGCATACATCCTAGAGCTCAATGCCCCGTCGAGCCTCCCAGTGAAACCATCGTTAAAATGGCAGAAGGTGGCCGAAGTGATGCAGGCAAACCAGCGTCTTTTCAATGGCACACACAAATGGGTTGACACTAATTCACTCTGTCCACATGAAGATGACCATGTAGTCTTATAGATTGGGGGCAAGGTGCATTAACTCAGACATGGGGGGGGGGGGGTTCCCTGGAGCTGTCTTTAACAGACTCACTGACACTGCCATACGCACACACTCCTCTCCTCGTTCTCCTAGACAACCAAGTGATGTTTACATAGAAACCCAAAACCCAGATCATATTGTACTATTGGGGTCATGCCATGTATTTGAATGCATTGTAGTCTATCTTTTGGGTCCAGTGACGGGTGCTGGGAGGCTAGCCACGGGGCTTTAAAGTCTTATGAGACTTGAGAGGTTTATCCTCTTGATGCAATATAACTATGCTATGCTGTAATGGGTGGAGGGGGGTACTATTTATACAGTTAGCCAGATTTTCTTGGACTCTTTATACCACTCTGTGGCCTTATGCACATTCCATCCTCTTCCCAGTTTAGCTGCATGCTCCATCTTTGCCTCCGCTTGTCTGTGGAAGCTGTGCCTTATTGTGCTGTTCTTGCTTTATTCTCTTTATTCCTGGCTTGCTGACTCCAGAATACAAGCCCACAGTGCTGATACATTCCAAGGTTATCCCTTTGTTTTAGACTGCCTCGGGAAACATGCACATTCACCAAGCGTTCTTTGATTACGGAAGTTTAATGTTTGTTAAATAGCACTCAAGGAAGAAATGCTCCAAAGATGTTACCTGTGTGATTTTACAATAAATAGGCTTACTTAATATACAGTTGTGATAATGTTGAATTTATGTAAAGATATTTCATATCTATAGTATGATAATTGTAAACAAGTAATGGTCAGTGTGAGGGTTGGTGACCAGTCAGCCAAAGAATAATCCCTAAGAAAAAGATACAATGAAAAGCAAAAGATCTTCTGCTCAGCTAGAATCCAGATACCTATATATAGTTATTGAAACTCTTATTTCTGACAGACTTTTGCACATTCCATATCTGTTACTTTCCATTGTTAAGGAAGCAACAAGTTGTGTTTTTACTCTGACGTTCTCCCTATATACTGTAAGATTTTAACTATTTGAACAAATAAAAATATATATTTCTGTAGATGCATGAAATGTGCTCAATGCTTTTTTTTAATCATCTTTTATAAAGTATTTTCATGGCCTTGATCTCTGAATTGTTTATTTTTATTTTTTATGTGTATTGCTTAAGCCAAATAAAATGCCAATGACCTGTTTGAGTTCTTGAGTAGTTAATCCAAGATTTTACTTTGTCTTGCCGTCATCGTTTTTCATTAATTGATTCAGATCTCACCGACAGGACGTCAATATTAAAATGAGAAAATTATGCAATGAATAATATAAAGATACCTATCATATTGCTAGGACATAATATTACTGTAACGTTCACATAACTGGAATTGAAAAATGCTTGGTTTCTATTCCATTGGGAATGATGATACATCAATCACCTTTACTGTTAGCGTCAAGGGTTTTTGAAAATATGTGGTGCGCGCCGTGGGCGTTTCAACTGACCGCTTTTAATGTTGTATAGGACAGTTATAAATAAAGGTTTTTCATCCCTTTATACTCCAGAGCAGAGTGCTTATTTCGTTCTCCTTGTCCCTCCCATTTTCCCACTACTTGGTGTCACTCTCCTTTTCTATGCTGATACCATCAGTGCGTAGTGAAATTTGCTGTAACAAAAATCGCGTCCTTACTTCCTTATATGGTGATCGGTGTCGCGGACCGCCTTGCTGAACAGAGGCGCGTGCACTGACGCCGCCACCATTCGCTTCCATATTTGGAAGTGAGTTCAATAAACCTTGTTGAGGGGGTGTGGTAAAGCGATGGAGTGCAAATTACAACGAATACTGAGATTGACAATCACAAACCATGAAACGTATATTTTATACATCATTAATGTCTGCAGTCCTATATTTTACGTACATTCATTATTTTGCTGGTGGCATGTTTTCCCCAACGCTTTTCCAGTGGTTACTGCCCCTTAACTCAGCTGCATAACAACCTCACTAGCATACCATCACATCAGTTATATTATCTTGTTTGTTAGAAATAACAGTCGCTTATTAGCCTATATATTGTTGTAGATTTAGTTATTGTTCAACCTTCTATTGTTTATTATGACAAACGAAATGTCTATATATGTTGTAGATGTAGTTATTGTTCAACCTTCTATTGTTTATTATGACAAACGAAATGTTATACAGAAGGGTTAAGAACTTCTATTCCCACAATGCTTTACGGTAAATCTCATGACCACTTTCTCGCGCTCCCCACCCCATCGTCAAGCACGCGCTGTAAAGCGCGTCCACGTGGTGTATCAAGTGTGTGCGAGACGTTACCGACACTGACTGCATCACAGCTCATTCAATTTCTAACCAGACGCCGACCAATTCAAAGACAGCCATGGTACGTTTACATTTAACAACTAGCTATATGGCATATCATTGAAAATATGTTATTACTGCAGTGTGTTGTCATTATTTGTTGATTTGATGTTTTATTAGCGTATTAACAGCGAGTATTTTTTTTTTATTTATTCAATCGACAGCATCAGATTGTCTCAGTCGGGTCAGCTGTGACTGCTGTGCGGTGTTCAGGAACGTTTGGTACAGTAGTGAATATAGCCTTGGAGGGTAGCAAATCGTTTAAACTAGTTGAGTAATATAACTAAGTCACCGTCCCTTTCCTGAAAGCCATTTTCACCCAGGAATTTGCTCGTCTCCTCTTTAATTTTAATCGCATAACGTGGTACGTGTTTGGATGGAAGGAAAACGACCCAAAAACAACTGGCGCCATTTCCTTCCTCACCCATTTTCCCCGTCACTAAGGCCTAATGACCAGTCCACACTGTAAGCACTTTGACTTGCAAGTAACTACCACTCATCTCCGAATTTTCATGGTATGAAGTAAAGTTACCCAACAACTGCCCAGTATTACTCGACGTGAATATGCCAGCCTAACTAAGCTGTCTCTGGCTTTTGTATTCGCCGGTGCTAACAGCTAGGTTAGCATGGCTAAAGGTGCCTTTTCTATGCATTCACACACCGTAACAAGCTAGCATGCTAACTAGCTTATTCGATTTTCACCTCCTTTGTCTTTCCACCAGTCATTCCGACCTAGCCCCTTTAGTTTTTGGTTTACGTGCGCAGGTGCTGTGTCAATTGTCTAACGGCGTCAGTTTTAATTATAGGACTTGTGTTTGCAGCGTGAGGAAATAATTGAGTTTGGCTGCTGGTATTTTGTCGACATCGTTTTCCCTTATATAGCTAGCTTGTGCACATGTGCGACCACTGCATTCATGGCCCCACCCTGGTTTTTGGTGCAAAGAGCTTTTTTGAACGTTTTCCCCTGCTAGAAACAGTAGCCTACATATTTCTGTGTTAATATCTGTTGTATCCTTACAGTGTGATGCGTATTATAAAAATCCGGTTATGGGAAGAACTATTCAGGGGTGTCACCGTTTTTCCGAGAGCTATCACTGGCTAAATGTTTTACAAGCGGGCCTTTTGTCATAATTTAAACAAGTGTTCCGCACGATGTTTTTCCTGGTTTCCACGCGTCATATTTTAAGTGTTGCGACCGATCGTCTGAACTGGGTTGAAAACGACAAATCCTAGCTTGCACGTCTAGTTCTCAATCAACCTATATATTCCTAACCCTTAATAAACGGGCCGATTTATGGATATAGTGCATGGACGGAAGCTTGTTTCTGTTCTGTCATGGTGCATCAATGTCTGCTATTTGCGAGCGGCTTTATTCTCCAATTCTTCATAACATTTATAACCATTGATTTTTATCGTGTCTGTGTATAATGAGTGACTGTTCAGTGTGGTGGAAACGGTTGTTCTCTTCCTGCAGAGTGGTGCGCCGGCTGGATGCGAGGGCTTGGCTGAAGGAAGTGCCTGCTCAGTCGTGAAAAGGCCCAGTTATGTATCCGGTCGGTAGTGGCCCGTTGAACCAATTGGACAGATGCAGGGGGGAAAACGAAATTATTCGATGTAGTAATTTTTTATTAGTTGGCAAATTATTTGGCAATTTGGTAATGTGTCATGGATTGTCATTATCTATGATTTAAAATTAAATGTTTTTGCTGTTAATTTATTTAGGGACATGCTCTGACTTTAGGAGGGGGTGGCTTCTAGATTCTGGTCGTTTTCAGAAAGCTTTCACCAAACAATGACTTACTGAACTCCCATCACAAAGTCAACTGTCTTAATGAAGTACAGAGATTATTGACACTGGCTGCCCATGTCTGTAGTGTCACACCTCCTGGAAACACTTATGAGACCTTTGACCATAAATCACTGGTGGATAGTCTTAGGTGGTGTTTGAGCTTGTGTGTATATAGTGCCTGTTATATTAGTATAGGTTCACACTACACGTTTTCCAAAACGTTCTGTATGTTGAAGTAACGCTAAAGAAAAGTTCTATAAATTGCCCTTCTTGACAGTTTTGTCTTAGTTTGGTCCAAGGTGACGTTTTCCAGGAGGCAGAAGCCCATCCCAACGGATTTTTGGCAACCAAAGGGCCATGTGCTGCTCAGCAAATTCTGCAGTGGTCTTGCAAAGCGTGAAATACTCTAGGGTGTGCAATGTGTTGGTTTGAAATGTTGGCCATAACTTGGCCCTAGTTAGATATACCACACAAGACTGAAGAGGAGTCTGGAGAAACCTTTGACTGTCTTATCGTGTTCCGTGGCTTGAACCTTGACTCGTGGCAACATTCCGTGGTATTTTATTGCAGGAAGAACGGGATCACTGTTGTTCAGGGAGGAATGTTTTCTGCTTGAAGGGACTGAAAGGGTATAATCTGGACTGACTGGGTATTGGTCTTTCAGACAGGCTTTCCCCCATTGGGCTCTATAGTCTGGTGTGGTGTAAAGAAACATGCCTTGTCTGAGGAGCTCTCAGAATGGTAACAGGAGTGTTCATTGTTTTGGGAGATGGGCTGCATGGCAGTTGGCTGCTGTTTCCAAACACTCTGGCCTCTTCACCCTCGGTAGGAGGGCTTTGTCCTTTCTGGAGTAAATAATACCCTGGCTGGGAATTATGGACGTCTTCCCCGGCAGCACATTTGAGGCCAATTTTGGACAGATTAAATGTAGTCCTGGGAGATTCTCCAGTGAGCTGCTTTAAAGAAGAAGAAAAAAGTTTGGTAAATCTGGGCCTAGGCTTAGTCTGGGAGGGTGGCCCATAATGCTTTATGAAATGAATGTTGCTAATCCAGAAGTTTTGTTACTAGACTCCCTGGGCCCATTGTTAGATTCTGGGCGTAGTACAGTGTCACTGGCGCCCTTCGCACACTGTGAAAAGGCAGCAGCAGAATTCAGGGAAGCGACTTTGGCCGTGTGGATGAGCTGGCTCAGCTTTGTCCTGGTAAGGCAGAAGAGCATGGAGAAAAGTTCTGCCAAAACCTGACGGACAAGGTGTTCGGGGGTAAAGGACTACGTGCCCGACAATGTTGTTTTTGCTAGCATGATTTTGGCTTATGATATAATGTGCTTCATCAGTGGCTGTTCGTCTGTGAGATCTCCAGTTTGCATAGCTCATCCCCTCTGTAGAAACGGGGAGGCAATTTCGGTTCTGCATCTGCGCAGCACTGCATTCTGGCAGTTTGCCTTGTTGCTGCGGACAGACGATCAATGTTGTGATGTTGAATTTCGATTAAGTCGATAATGAATTGTTATCGTCACTGATATCACATTGACTCTAAAGACTCCGGCCTGTGTTTCATGCACGGAGTGATGGGATCCCTGTCGCATGTGATCAGGAAATGGATATCGGAAGACCTGGGATGGGGAGTGTGGCTGTTGTGACTCGGATGTGGCCTGTTTTTGGCTTCGCACAGAGGATCCGTTGTCTCACTGTGCCGCGAATTGACTTAAGCTTCTGTTACCACTTTTGCCTCTCTGGGTATTTCGTAGCGTGTACTTTAGTGGCGTTTAAACCGTCACAGGGCGGAGAGAGCCTGGTACTTCTGTCTTTGGATTTTATCTGGTCGTCTTGAGATGCAGAGACCCACCGGTTGCAACCTCTTATCGAAAGTGGCAATCTGCCGAAACACCGTTTGGCATGTTAATAAATTACTGTCGAATGTGCCTACTCCCAGGTGGCATTTAGTCCCGCACCGCGTTCTGCCCAAATATGGGGAAACGGCTGCTTTTCTGAGCCCTGCTTCTGTGTGTTTCCACTGTTGGTGAGGGTGGGGTGGTTCCGGCTGTCTGGGCCAGTTACATGGTTCTAGAAACCACTTGCTCCACCCTGATGAGGGTGCTCAGGGCTGTTGGTGGCGGTGCCGTGGCCCGGTTAGAGTACCTGAAGTGGGCCGGACCTGGTCGGTCTGCTTCGTCTCAAACGCCAAAGGGATTCCGTAAGCCGGCTCTGCAAACCCCATGTCAAAATTAATTGGGCGCTAAGGAGGTTGTGGAGTTTTGCTGATGTGCTGCTAATTAAACATTTACAAGCTGCTGAAAATGTCTGGTCTGGAAAATGCCCTAAATTAGATTTTTCTCGCTTCCTCGCTCCATTCTTTCTCCTCCAATAGTTTTTAAGGGAGGAGGCCAAGACTATTAAATTGCGACTCTTTCCAATGCGGACGTTCAGTGGTGCTTGTACATCCTTAATTACGCATTTTGAGTGCATCCTGTACTCCGTTGGTGATGTTTTGACATGACGCTCGTTAAAGCCATCTAGTGGTGTTCTGAAGAGGTCCTCCCCAGGCGGTAGAACACATGTGTAGTAACAGCCTTGTGTTCCAGTGCTCAGGTACTGAAACTCAGCCCCTGTCGATTCCCTTAATCAGCTGTCATTTCTGGCTGCATTACTGCCGTCTGGAGCGGGCCCGTTTGCATTGTTCCATGTTAGTGTTTTCTGCCTCGTCACTCCCTGCTGGCTGTTTAGTGACTTGATTGGTCGTCTTGCTGCATGAACAAACCTCCCTGGGAAAAATGGGGGGGGGGGGGGGGGGGGGTCATTTCTGGACCGCTTTGTTGTTGCATTCAAGAGGGTCCGTCTGTGGACCCTGAAGATGCTACAAACTTCAAGTGCAAATGTAATTTTGCATAATTTGTCGGTTTTAATAGTAAGTCTATCATAATAATCCCTATTAACAAACTCATGATTTCATGGGAAGTAAATAACTTAAATTCTCTTGCTGTAATTGCACGTTATACAATGTCTGAATATAAATGTAGTAACTTGGGTTATTTAGACTTTATTAACAAATTCAACAGAATAAATGCCAATCGATGGGACTCATCAGACTCCTGCTTGGACAAAAGCTCAGTCGGTCAGAAATAATCTGCCATATTCCCTCATGCCAATTACTGGCTGATATGTTGCACCCCTAATTCTGTTTCATGAGCTGCAAAGGAACCCGTATGTTCTGTTCAGACAACCTATTCTTCATGAAATCCATATTGTGGGTCTTAAGAAATTAATTTGAATAGATTATCTTACTGTAGTGTAATCTAAAAGGGTTACATCTTGCCAGTATATTTTTGTTCTGTCTACGTACGGCCTTAAGTAGACCCTTGTTCAGCTGTTTTGTTCCTGAGATGGTCGACGGGTGCTGGTGTTTGCCAGTGACCTCACAAAGCAATTTTCCTGATGTTTACTTGCCTATGTATTGGAATTTGATATTAGGCCCATGTTTTATTGGAATTTCAAGTTCTGTCTGCTCAAGGGGAACGAGCGCAACAACAAGACCAGTTTCGCTTACTCTTCTAAAACCCATTGGTGTAAAAAAGAGTAAAGTAAGAGTACTGTGCTGTCCCCCCCCTTTTGGGAAGTTCCTAAGGAAGAGCTAAATGACCTGGTGAACGGAGTTCATGACTGACCAGGGACCATGACTGATCATTTACACTTTTTATTTAATTGATCACTGGTTGGTTTTGAACTCACTACCTGGTTACTTAGGTCTTAAGTAGATAAATCCCTAAAGCAGTGAACATAGCCAAACACAGTTGAGTACTTGTACTTTGTAATTTATTACACCTCTTTTTAAAAACATTTCTGTGAGTAGTAATTGGCTGGTGCCAGAGCATTGAGATATGTCAGGAACAGTATAATGTCCGTTATCACACTAATGACACCTGTCACCTCTCTGTTGGTCACTGCCAGGCTTCCGGGGTGACAGTGACGGATGACGTTATCACCGTCTTCAACGAGATGAAGGTGCGCAAGTTGCAGGCCAACGAGGACGAGAAGAAGAAGAGGAAGAAGGCGGTGCTCTTCTGCCTGAGCGAGGACAAGAAGCACATTATCCTGGAGGAGGGACAGGAAATCTTAACGGGGGACGTTGGCGTCACAGTCCAGGACCCCTACCTTCACTTCGTCAAGATGCTGCCTGCAGACGACTGCCGCTACGCCCTCTACGACGCCACCTACGAGACCAAGGAGACCAAGAAAGAGGACCTGGTCTTCATCTTCTGGTGAGCCTGGTGTGGGGTGGGGCTTACCTGGAATGTGGGTGGGGGGGGCGGTTGGATTAGGATTATCATGTCCTCTAAACTCTGGGCAGCAGTTAAACCATGTGTCCTCCCTCGAAGGGCCCCTGATGGCGCTCCTCTGAAGAGCAAGATGATCTACGCCAGTTCAAAGGATGCCATCAAGAAGAAGTTCACAGGTGAGTGTAGTGAATGGAAGACCCTGGTCACAATGTCACCTGTTCACTCAAACCTCTGTGGGGCTGAAATTCCTTTCTCTTATTTCAGGAATCAAGCACGAGTGGCAAGTGAACGGTTTGGACGACATCAAGGACCGACGCACCCTCGCCGACAAGCTTGGCGGCTCATCGGTAATCACCCTGGAAGGAAGCCCTCTATAGATCTAGCCCTGGGGCTTCATCTGAAGCCAGGCGAATCTGAGGGGTTTGGCTGTTCATTCTGATATGGTTGGGAATGGGGCAGAGCAGGACCAGGATTATTTGTGGGACTGTTGGGGGAGGGATATTGTGGGGTGGGTTGTGGATGAAAGTGACAGTTTTCAAATTCCACGACTGCAGGCTGTCATTCCAGTTCACATGACATAAAGAACATGAACAAAAGATATAGAAAAATAAATAATTAAAAAAAGCAGTTTAAAAAGACAAAATTGATGGAGGATGATGATCATAAATACTAAATACTCAATGTGAATGTTTGAAGGCACGGTTTTGTTCTTTCTGGGTTCTGTGAGAACGTTGATTGCAGAGAAAGGAACAGGCTGACAACTGTTACAATTCCAACCCCTGCAAGATACGGTCCTTCATTATACAACAACCTTTTTGCCAAACTTCTAGTTAAGTTTTCTAAGTGTGTGTAGTTAAGGTTAATTGTAGTACAAAACAACTTACTCTTGATCGATTGCACAAGACTCATCAACCTTTTCCAGGGAACATGGTGGCATTTCATTTTTTGTTCAGGTTTTTTTTTTTTTTTTTTTTTTTTTTTTAACATGCAAATTCCAAAACCTTTAAGTAATTCCAGTTATTTTTATTTCCTGTTCTGAGAAGAATTAAACATGGCATTGATGTAATAATTGAACGCATTCCTTATACTTGTTAAACAGCAGGTTCTGGTGGGTTAGAAGTCAGAATTGGGTAGATGGGGAGCGATGTATTTGAACAGCCTGTGTTCAGCACTTAGACTGGAATTGAATGATGGATGTTTTGTATCGTCTCCTTATCTCTAATAAAAAAAGGCACTAAACAACCAACTTTTCTACTGCTCCTTTTTTTTTTTTGTCCTCCAGCGGCCCGTGTGATTGGTGAATGGCAAGCCAATGACGTGTAGCCTGTCCAAATCGTGGATGTTTGGTTGGTTTCTATGCAAAGTAATGTTCGGTGGGTGTAAGGCACCTGCACCAGCTGTCAGCGTGACAGATTTGTATCTAAAAACCCTTACAGACCTGAATTATGTACCTCTTCTGAATTATTTTTACCCTTTTTCATAAGGCATCCATAAATTAGACCAAATATGAGTTTCAATTCTTTAATTGTATTAATCCATTTCAGTGGCTGTCAGGTTGAAACAGTTGTATTCCACAAACGGCATACCAACATCAAATAAAAGCAAAAATATACAAAGTTGGCAAACCTATCAATATATTTGAATAAAACTATTGAATGTTAATTATTACTGTGTTTGGCGCAAAGTGGATTATTTTCAAATTATAACATGCAGCCATACTGCATCTTCATTGGTTTACAAGCATCCAATCTTAGCAGATGAAATACATGTATCATTGGGTTTGGATCTGGAGATTGACTTGGGCCATGCAAGAACTTTCCAATTTTTGGTCAGTAAAAAAACCTTCCTGTGGAAATCTGTTTGAGGTCATTGTCTTGCTGCATGATGAGGTATCTGGTTGTCTCAGAGCAGAGGTTTCTGTATGCCGGTACATGTTGATCGTTGCAACTTTTTTCTAAAACTCTTAAGAGCTCTTGGTGACTATAACCTGGACATATATATTTTTAAGCTATCTAGTGGCCCTTTAATGTAGCCTTGGTAATTCTGCTCGTGAAGTCTTCTGTGGATGTAAAGCCTCAATTCAATACTAAATATAGACGATGTGATCAAACGCTCCTGTCCAGCAAGTTTTCCCAGCACTGTAGATTCCCCAAAACAGACCAACTGTGTAGAAAAAAAAAGTCTAGGTCGAGAAACCAATATGTACAGAGTCTATATTTTAATTTCATAGTAATAATGTTTGAGTAGAGACAAAAGATAGAAATATTTTATATATAAATACCCTGGCAGGGTTAGATAGTAACATACATGTGTACCATTAACACTAACCACCAGAGGGCGGTCCATCTCCACATCTGTTCAAGTGGCTTCCATTTTACAGTAGCAACCCATGCTTTGCATACCTGTGAGTATCAATAGGATAAGCACTGTGAGCCATTTGATAGAAATCTCTTTATTAAAATATAAGGATTTTCAGAAAATTTAATTACCATGACACAACGGAGCGTAGCATCTGCAATGACAGGATCGTGGGTTTATTTCTCACAGTGGGCCGGTAAGAAAATGTATGCGTTCATAACTGTCAGTGACTCTTGATAAAACGGGTCTGCTAATTGACATAGATTTACTTACATTTCACCATCTATCCCAGGGTTGCGTTCATTCGGCAAAACAAAACATTTTAATTGCGAAGTGTTCTGTGAAAATTCAGGAGGTTTCCTCAGGTAAGATCATCCGTAAAGAACAATGGGAGCAGCATTATAACAGGCCTTCTGTGAAATGAGTTGGACAACTGTGCTTGACACTGCTGACTATCTTTGACAGTTCTGCTGAGGGTTTGTGTTGGTTCTGTGTGGCCAGGTTCACCGCTGTGGATCATTGGGGAATCTTTAAATGTCTTGTTTACACACGAGTGATATGCTCCCGCACTTTAATCATTTAGAGACATTTCACAAACAAACCCCTTCCCCTCCCCACATCTCTTAGCAAATTCGACTTCACACCCACACATTTTGCCCTACGTGTTGAGAAGGGAACCATGGGAAAGTACGCTATCTAAGAAACGGAGGCGCAGCACCTCCCTTCGCGGGTTAAAGCTCCTCGGCTCCTCAATAGTAAAAACAACACAAAAATGAAGGAGTTCTACCACAGTTATAAAACAGTTAGGTTCTTGGTGTGGAGCCACGGGTGAGAAGCAGAACGTACATGGAAAAGTATCAGTGTTTTTCTTTCTCCTCTAATAAAAGTGGTTCTGTTTAATACAGTGGAAACTTCGACTCGTGTTGTAAAGCCAAGCAGGAGGGAAGAGTGTGTTTAAAGCTGCTGCGATGTCGTCGTTGGCAGACGTGTCAGAGAAGGAGACAGACACCCTGATAGAGGAGGTGAGGCTGAGAGGACGATAATTCAGAGTTCATCGTTCTTCTTAGCCTTGTTAACGTTAGTTTAGGGTTCCTTGTTGCTAGCTATTGAGAGCTAGTCTAAGTCTTCTTTTGCTTCTTTGCAGTTTTCATTGTGTATGCTGTAGTAGACAAGGGAGGAATTGGCAGTTTGTCATCCTGGTCTCTAGCTGTCATTATGGTTTCTTATAGTAAGCCAACTTCGCTCCCTATGGTGTACTTATGCTATATACAGTGGGGCAAAAAAGTATTTAGTCAGCCACCAATTGTGCAAGTTCTCCCACTTAAAAATATGAGAGAGGCCTGTAATTTTCATCATAGGTAAACTTCAACTTCGAGAGAAAAAAATCCAGAAAATCACATTGTAGGGTTTTTCATGAATTCATTGGTAAATTCCTCTGTAAAATAAGTATTTGGTCACCTACAATCAAGCAAGATTTCTGGCTCTCACAGACCTGTAACTTCTTCTTTAAGAGGCTCCTCTGTCCTCCACTCGTTACCTGTATTAATGGCACCTGTTTGAACTTGTTATCAGTATAAAAGACACCTGTCCACAACCTCATACAGTCACACTCCAAACTCCACTATGGCCAAGACCAAAGAGCTGTCAAAGGACACCAGAAACAAAATTGTAGACCTGCACCAGGCTGGGAAGACTGAATCTGCAATAGGTAAGCAGCTTGGTGTGAAGAAATCAACTGTGGGAGCAATTATAAGAAAATGGAAGACATAAAAGACCACTGATAATCTCCCTTGATCCGGGGCTTCACACAAGGTCAAAATGATCACAAGAACGGTGAGCAAAAATCCCAGAACCACACGGGGGGACCTAGTGAATGACCTACAGAGAGATGGGACCAAAGGAACAAAGGCTACCATCAGTAACACACTACGCCACCAGGGGACTCAAATCCTGCAGTGCCAGACGTGTCCCCCTGCTTAAGCCATGTCCAGGCCCGTCTGAGGTTTGCTAGAGAGCATTTGGATGGTCCAGAAGAGAATTGAGAGAATGTCATATGGTCAGATGAAACCAAAATAGAACCTTTTGGCAAAAACTCAACTTGTCGTGTTTGGAGGAGAAAGAATGCTGAGTTGCATCCAAAGAACACCATACCTACTGCGAAGCATGGGGGTGGAAACATCATGCTTTGGGGCTGTTTTTCTGCAAAGGGACCAGGACAACTGATCCGTTGTAAAGGAAAGAATGAATGGGGCCATGTATCGTGAGATTTTGACTGAAAACAAGCAAGGGCATTGAAGATGAAACATGGCTGGGTCATTCAGCAAGACAATGATCCCAAAAACACCACCCGGGCAACGAAGGAGTGGCTTCGTAAGAAGCATTTCAAGGTCCTGGAGTGGCCTTGCCAGTCACCAGATCTCAACCCCATAGGAAATCTTTGGAGGGAGTTGAAAGTCTGTGTTGTCCAGCGACAGCTCCAAAACATCACTGCTCTAGAGGAGATCTGCATGGAGGAATGGGCCAAAATACCAGCATGTGTATGAAAACCTTGTGAAGACTTACATAAAACATTTGACCTCTGTCATTGCCAACAAAGGATATATAACAAAGTATTGAGATTAACTTTTGTTATTGACCAAATACTTATTTTCCACCATATTTTACCAATACATTCATAAGAAAATCCTACAATGTGTTTTTCTGGATTTTTGTTTCTTATTTTGTCTCTCATAGTTGAAGTGTACCTATGATGAAAATTACAGGCCTCTCATCTTTTTAAGTGGGAGAACTTGCACAATTGGTGGCTGACTAAATACCTTTTTGCCCCACTGTATATCATCCAGTTAAAATGCGCATTCTCAAAATAAGCCAAGGAGGACAGCCCGCCTCGTAGAAGGGGACTGACTGGAACAGGATTGGCTGGAAAGTAGGGTAACACTCCAAAATTGACCTTCCACTGGCACTGAGCTGTCTGTGTTGCTAAACAACTCTTAGAGGGCCTCATTAGCTTACACAACATGTTTATAGGGGACAAAAGTTTTTTTTTTTTACTGAAATACTACCTAGTGCAGCTTTAAGAGAATGTGCTTACTTTAGTTTTCAGTCATTGGTAGGTTTGCCAGAAGCATTCAGGAACGTTTCAGTTAATGATTTAGAGGAAATCCATTGACAGTTCATGGAGTTTTGCAACCCTTGTCACAGGCTTTCTTAGCCTCCATCTTGTCTTACTCCTGGCTACAGTCTACCCGAGTCCCATGAACCCAATAGCAGATCTGGGCAAACTTCAGCGGGGTGAATCTCACGGCCACATTGTAGTCACGGTTCTCCCCATTGATCTCCAGCCACTGATGCCCGGAGAAGACGCCGATCACTTTCCTCTCCCAGCGCTCCAGAGCCGTGTCCCACACGCGGCCATACACCCCCGAGCCGCTAGCCCCGGGTCTGGCGTCGCAATGCTGATAGATCAGATCGTTAGACTCGTCCTCCACGGGACAGAAGCGGTAGACCAGCTCCCCGGACCTATCGCTGTCGAACCCGGAGAAGTGGATGCGCTTCCCTGCCAGGTCATCGGCGGACGGAGCTACCGACAGGCGCATGAAGGGCCGACGGTGAGGCCAGCGAAGCTCCAGAAGGGCGTAGTCGAAGTCCATGCTGACCTCTTGTGGACCCTGGATCCAGCCCTTGGGAACACGGGTGCGTTTGACCCGAACCCAGCGCACCAGGGGCTTTTTGGCGAGGGCCTGGTCGGGCTTGGTGCCGTTGATGTACGGCGGAGTCAGGAACCCCACCCTCAGCTTCCGGGCTCCCTTGACGTAGTCCTTCCCGTCGTGAACACAGTGGGCGGCGGTCAGCACGTGGCGCTGGGACACCAAGACGCCGGTGCAGCCGGTGGAGATCCGCACGGCAGTGGAGAACGGATAGTCGAGCAGGAAGTGGTCACCGCGGATGTTGAAACGCCCGTCAGCCCCGTAGATCTGCCGTTTCCGGCGCTTGTGCCGACTGGCAATTCGAGGTCCTCTCAATGGCGGAGGACGAGCGGCAGGGCCGACCACGCCCTCAAAGTCATCCTCGTCCTCCACGTCCACAGTGGTGAGGGTACGAGAGCCGTCCGCGTAGAGCGTCTCGAAGGCCAGCTGCTCGGTCAGGTGGTCGCGACCGCTCTCCTGCTCCCCCCTGTGGTAGCAGCTGGAATTGCAGTGGGTGGTGAGGTCCAGCTGAGTTTGAGCACTAAAGTGAGAGCGGGAGAGGGGCAGGGGTGCATGAGGCACCAGCGAGGGGAGATGGACGGGTTGTGGGTGATGGGGGGCTCGGGATGACAGGGAGAGGTGGAGGAGGAGCGAGAGAAGCAGGACTGAGGTGGAGGGAGGAGCCAGGCCTGGGTTTGGCATCATGGTCTTTGAACAAAACGCTGAAATGAAATACAGATACAATCTTTTAACATACATTCCACAACAATGCAAAAAAAGTCCAATTAAAGAGGAATCCGCTGATCCATAAGGAATTGCTTACATAAATCAGGGACATCACTGAAATCATCAAGAAACCATGCTTGACAAATATTGCTCACTGACAGATTATAAAATATTATTAAGAACCCTGGCTTGTCTTCTGGGTTTCAGAGAGTTATTCATAAACAACTCATAATCCACCAAAGAAAACTGCAGAATGTTCCTCAGACAAGTGGATTGCCCGACCGCTCACTCAGAGCCCAAGCTGACAGAGGTTCATGTTGCAATGCGCCTCTGAATTTCATTTGTTTTCAGGAGGTAATAAAGCAACGTTTGTTCCCATTTATACCATGGGCTATTCTGAAAATGGGAATTCAAACCACCTGACTTGGGAGCTGAGTTTTCAAATCTCAGGTCTGCTGGTGGCCTTAGTTAAGGTGACTAGAATTCTGAAGAGAACTAGGGGGCGCTTGTTTAATAACTTTACGTCTAGTCAATTCAAGTTCACATAACGAGAGAGCCGATGTGGTTCGTGTAATCACAACTGTATACAACACTTTCTGGCCAAGGGCACGGTTGTTTATGGAGTGATCACAATTTTATCACTTATCAAACTTGCTCGTAAAGGTCTGAGGTAGCAGTTGTGTTTGGCACAGGGATATATATTTATATACATGTGTATATATACAGACAATTCTCATTATATGACTAAAGCATCTGATTGAAATATCACAAGCACTTAACTTCAGAGTAACTTTTCTTCTTTTTGAGGCTAACCAGAGACATTTTTCTGGCAACGCTCTAGCCTGGCCCAGGCCACCAAAAAAACATGTACCATACAATAACCATGGTAGAGTACCTTTACATTGTGTCTTCTTTGTAAGTGTGGCTGAAAAGGAGGACTGAAGGGCAAGGGAACATATTCCAGCTTGCCGGGTGGAAAAGAAAAGGGTGTCTCGTACATAATTAATGATGAGGCTTCGGGACAAAGTAGTGATTCGTCATCAAACATTAACGGCTTCCCTGTGTGTACGGGCACGCCAGCCTGGCTCAGACACACGGGGGAAACGCAGCGGGGCTGACAGCGATGGACCCTCCGGCACCGGGAGTCCAGGACTGGTTAAGCGTGAAAAAATGAAACGAGACAAGTTGAGGCACAGACCTGCAGACACGCTTCTCTACACAAAGACAGACGAGAGCCGAGACGCAGGCCATCCCCACCTCAGTGCTGCATTGTGGGCAGACTGGGGGGGGGGGGGGGGTTCATTCAAAACGTTGCTTGTGTCTTGAGTAGATGTAGCCCTGGGGACTCTATTTTGGGGACCAACACTTCTATGCGGCCCAAAACAATTACACCCAATTCTACCACAGACAGCCACCACACCCTGGTCTCCTCACCAAACATCCATATTTAGTCATCCACAATTTGCACTGACATTCCTACAGGACCACTGTGAGGAGGGATTTGTACAAGCCTCCTCATCTAGATCTCTGTTAGTAGGGTCTGGGGTAGCTTTTTGCAGTTCCCATGATGATAGAGAAATTAGACGTACCTCTGGATAATAATCACACCTGCACGCTAATCGTGACCGTCAAGCTTTTGACTGCAGCCAAAATAATGTACATCTACAGGTTGTGAAATGTCACAGTGCCCCCTGTTTCCATGTTCCAGAGGTCTGCAGAGGGGCGAGTTTAGTTCAAAGTGCATTTCACGTTCCACAATATACAGCAGTCAACAGATGCCCACATCAGGACGTTTTAGGGACCCTTTAGCTAGCTGCACCCATGTCTCACGTGCCTAACAGCATTTGAGTTCCCAGTAAAGGCAGTAGAACTCCCCTAACCCTGTCAACACGTTGTTTCAGAGTAATGCCAAACGTATTACAATTCCAGGCTAATTTGGTATAAGTGAAAACAACTTTTTTGTTTAGCCCCTAAGAGAGATCCTGAGTCTTAACAATCACCAACACACCTAAATCTGTAGAATAAACTACAAAGGCATTCAACCAACACATTCAACTACTGGACCTCTGTACACCTGAAACCAAGTTTTTAGCCCCCACAAGAGATTCTGAAAGGCATACAAGCACAAAACACCCACATCTATAGAATAAACTACAAAGGCACGTACACATTCAACTAATGGACCTCTGCACCTGAAACCTGACAGCATTCTTGATGTCATCTTTGACCCCTGGGTAATACTGTGGAATTCTGGGAACAACCTGTTTCCCAGGTCCCAAGCTTTGTCCTGAAATCCATCCGACTGGGTCTTTTGTCATTCAACAACACCACGAGTGAATGTACAACTATTCCCTCCATGGGTAATGTGCACTCCCGCGTTAGAGCCCAAAGACAACAGATGCTGTTTACATTGCCTTGTTACAACTGAGATTCACCGATCTAGGCGAAAAGTATCAGGCAGACAAGTTAACTTATAGACAAAGGCAGTGGGGCTTGGAAATAAAGTAGGCTTATGCAAAAGTAATATTTTAGCGACGTTTAATTTACCTTTCATCCAGTGGAGCAACATTAGATCATTTATAACAGATTTCCCAGAAAAGTTGGGCGATTTTGGTTGCAAACCAGAACATTTAAAATAATAATGAACAAATGGTTTGGCTACTTATAATAAGTATGTATTACTGTACCTTGTTGTTAAACAGTTGAACAGTCTTTGTTCAAATCCAATTAACCTTTTCTTCCCCTTCAGAACTACCGGGCATTTCAATTCTCCAGATTTCTCCCATGTCTTCAGAATGACAGGTATCGCTTCACGGTCCAGCAGAGATGTAGTCACCACTTCAAAAACGTGTCCAAATTAATTCGGTCCTATATAAGTTAGTTGATGAGCGTTAACTTTAGGATTTTATCTCTATACTCCTTACAGACAGTGTAACTGCGTACGTCCCCTCAACAACTATTCCGCGCTTACAAATAACTGAAAATGTTACTGAAAAGAAATTTAGAGGAGCTCACCCTCACGGTCCTAGCGCCCCAGACGTACACAAAATCGCACCGTGTCTCAGCTGGACATGACCGAGCGCAGCTCAGCACGCGTTTACATCCTGGAACGTTCAGATAGACCTATGCAGTAGAACAAACTTTCCATTTGGGATTAGGAACTGCGTCTGCTATATGCATGGAATGTACAACGTGCAAAAAAAAGTCTGCAGCTGAGCGTGTCCCTGGTTTTAACACTGTCAGAGGATTTGGACTAGATAGCAAATATCGGAAACATTCTGAAGACTCGAGTTCAAAATCTTCGTGTCTTTCTCCACTGTATATTCGAGTGAAACATTTCCCACAAGGCTGGACCTTGGCACAGGCGTCGTGCGTGAATCAGATGTTAGTGGCCATAGGCTACGTAGCCTACAAATCAAAAAAACACCTGTCAGAGCTGCGGAGTCCAATACAAATTGGAAGTTTTAAGACTATCGGGGAGTTGGTTTTGGGTACTATATAAAAATCTATACCCCCCGCTCAATGTGTGAAACTGTTGTCCACCGACAGTTTGCCACGCGGCCCAGCGCTCCGCCACACCCGTGACGGCCCCAGTTGACCACGTTCCAACCGGCCGCGGTTGACCACGCTCTTCAATTGTACTAAAATTTACAAATTGAAGAGCCCCATCGGCGACATCTCAAGCTACCTGGGGAGTGGGATTACAGTACGTTACAATACAGGTAACGGTACCAGTGAACGTGCTGTTGCTCATAGTTTAGCAACTCCACTGATTGGCGCAAGATGTACAGTAAGGCTTGCCCAAGACTAATTTGACCTGGAGATACAATAAATACTGCCGTGCAGGTTATTATTCAGTTCCAAGAAAACAATTACATCTACAGTGAATGTAAAAAGATAACACACATTTACTGAAGCCTAAACAAAAAGTAGAACTAATTTGAAGTGATTCTAAAATTCCTTACAGAACAAATGAATGGTTAAATGTGACAAGAACCAGTATTACATTATGGCTCTAGGTTTTATGGGAATTTTGACACGTGAAATATTTCTAATATTTCGGGGTTGTAACTGTGTTCAGATCGCCTTTCAAATTGAATGGTCACTTGACATCAAAGTTATTCTGATTACTCCTAAATAACAGCAGCTGTTTCCAGGAGGATTTCCTTGTAGGTTCCTTGGCTGCATATTGCAAAATTATCCATGGTCCACAAGGAGCTAACAAAAAAATCCCCAGGCTCTTGTTGAAAGGTACAGATCAGGAGAGGGATATAAAATAATTTGATGACAATAATTGCAACATGGAGCAACTGTGAAGACGTCATTATCTGTCTGTTCGTCTTCATCACCCAGCCTCACAACTTGTAATGTTGCAGAGGAAATGTCTTTAAAGAGCATCAGAGTTGTTGCGCTGCGGGCCAGTTTGTTTTCCCTGTGTGATCCATGTCAGTTGATTTAACTCTGGTTGGGGACTTCACTGCAGAGCTGATTGGATCAGCATCTGGAATCATCTGGCTACAGTTGTCCAGGCTATTTGTCAGATCTGGGTTTGGATTTGCTCCACTGAGCAAACATCTGCACTCTTCGTCTATGCATTGATTAAATCGCCTCATACGTCTGCAACGCAGCGTGAACCTCTTTCTAAAGTCCTCCCTGACTGTTTTTGCGGGAACTTTGGAAGCGAAAGGTGAGTTGAAGCACACACAAACGCACGCACACGCACACATTGTCCTTGCCCGCCTGGCGAGTTCCAGAATGCAGTACCTACATTCTCTGCCTGTCGTCAAGACGGCGTGGTTACCTGGCAACCTCCATTGTTTCAGTGGGAGTGGCTCCAGGGAGTGGAGCTGATTCCGTTTCGGGACATTCCACTGAGGACTCAGGTGCCCCCCTTCGCTGGCTCGCAGCTCTGTAGCTCATTCTGGGGAGAAAAACTGACGGCCACACCCCAACCACTGACGCCGGTCTGCCTAAACGTTTTCCCCGGCGGGGACACAACGGGAATGGGTGCGAGTCTGTTCAGCAACGTTCTGCATTAAGCCTCACCTGTCTGTGTGGAATCTGTGTGCCCCAGGGGGGAGGACAGGGCAGAGCAGGATGCCCTCACTGAAAGTGAACCCAGGACTGTTCACCTCAAGGTCTTCGGAAAATAGAGACCATCTACCGAAGCATTTATGGTAGATTTTTCCCTTTCCACTCAATGACCCGAATGTTTAATCGCTCTCCCTCCCGTGGGGGCGGTTTGTTATGTATGATCTGTCGTGTGTGTGTGTGTGTGTGTGTGTGCGTATTGTTCAGAGCGATTGCTGAATAACAAATTTGACGATCTTTCAATGTGCGCCATTCTGCGTGATGCACTCGACAGAGGAGAGAGGAGCAGGGCCTCAGCAGGAGCAGGGCCTCGGCAGGAGAAGGGCCTCAGCAGGAGCAGGGCCTCAGCAGGAGCAGGGCCTCAGTAGGAGCAGGGCCTCAGTAGGAGCAGGGCCTCAGCAGGAGCCTGTCGACCCGCACAACCTGCCGGTGGTCCGTGCCCAAGATGTCCTCCACTGAATCTGTAGGGCTCCTTGTACTGTTTAGATGTAGGAGCGGGCACCAGGGGGAGAACGGCACCAGGGGGAGAACGGCACCGGGGGGAGAACGGCACCGGGGGGAGAACGGCACCGGGGGGAGAACGGCACCGGGGGGAGAACGGCACCAGGGGGAGAATGGCACTGCTGGATTGCGTTCGGTGTCACTCGGCGCTCGCTAAGCTCCTGTTGAAATAGCGCTCTGCCATTAACAAGCTGGCATATGTTCTCCACCCTTGTCTTCCTGTAGCCCTTCAGGGTGGGACTGTGCCAGCGGTGCTCGAGTCCTCATCTGCTGAACACTTTGGCGGGATTCCTTGACATGCCACAGCTTATATTTTCCATTACGAATGCGATCGTTGAAACAAAAGGCTGTATGTTCTACTCAGAATGGCATTGTACAGTGGTCCCGAGTGGAACCTACAAGCCTTATCCACCTTCCAAGTCCCACTGTGAGTCAGAAAGAGATTTGATGACCAGTGGGTGACTGCAGCTCATGACTGAAGCCCGTTTTTAGGAAGCAATGTATATGTGTGTTGTCTACTGTGACAGGAGAAGGGAAGCTCCCATGGGGAACACAGGGCTTTGTCATTTGCACAGCCACAGTTGCTGAGGTGAATGTTGTTTTCCTAATTTGGCAAAGCTTCATTTAGTTTAATTGGCATCGTAGCTGCAGATTGTAAATTAAATTTAAAAAGTAAAATCTTTATTGAAAATGATTATGTTCCACATCCTGGCTATTTCCTTTTAAAATCCTGAAGATTTTTTTTAAGTAATTCAGCATATGCTCTTTTCCTTATGCAGGCAAATTCATCGTAATCTTCTACCTGGCTTCAAATTGAAAAAGTAGAAAACTAGATCATATCCATTCAGACATCCAGCTGGTTATGTTTTGACCTGGTCATGTTGACCCAATTGTCTTGGTTTGATCTCGCTGGATTTCGGCTCCAGCCCAAACACGTAGATGCAGGAATTTTTGTGCAGTGACAGGATACAGTGTTTCAAGTCAAACCCTGGTCCCAACACCCGTGGCCAGTTGCCATGGTTCTGCTGGCTAAGGACCCCCTCTTCGAAGTGATAAAAGGTGGTTCTGTCCCGCCGTGCCATGTTGGGTTGACAGGGTTGTCCTGTTTGTTCCTGCTGACAGAGGATGACCTCATGCGGGGGGGGGGGGGGCCGCAGGAGCACCAGGAACCAGTGGGCGAAGCGTGGGGAGACGGCGATAAGAGGAGAACGGGGAGGACAGGGGGGGCCGCTACAGAGGACGGGTTGGAGGGGGGCACGTGGAAAGAGTGTTGAAAGAAGGGAGAGGCATGGAGGGATTTATTTAATGGGTTGTTGTTATAGCGCTATGTGCTGTATGTGGTTACGTGCTCCATGTGGTTAAACAAGGCCTGCTGTAAATCAAAATCAATAAGATCACCCCGAGACTTTTAAGAAACAAAACCACGACTGAGGGAGTGAGGCACATTTTGACTCTATGTTTTGGGAGAGAAACTGAGCAACGAAGGAGAATTCTACTGTACGGAATGAAAGACGGGCACAACTTCTGTCCTGTTTATACCAGCTTCTAACATTGTCCTTCAGCCTGATGTTGTTCTAATATTGTTTTACGCTTGACATCGCTGTCACATTCCAATTACATGGTGTTGTCTCTACACCGATCCAAACCTTTGAGCACAATCAAAATGCGGACAAGATCGGGACAAACAATGTTAGACGCGGTTATGAACAGGGCTTCTGACAACTAAAGGAGGTGGAAGAGTCGGAAAATAATAGCTGGAGGATTAAACAGCGACATAGCTCACTGTTGAGTGGGAGCAGAACGAGGACACTGCTCCCTGCTCCTCCCCTCCTAAAGAGTCACCCTCCAGAGGCTCGGAATTCCAGACGGAACGTTGGGCATCGTGAGTGGCAGCCGACTCAGCCAGTCATGGGGTCAGGGTTTGTGACCATTGTTATGAAAGGTTCATTCGACCGTTGTTAGGCCCAGATCACTGACTTGAATCTGAAGCCGTTTATCGGATTAGAGGGCACAGAGGCACCCCTGTGGTCTCGTTAAAAACCCCTCAGCTCTCAGAGCTGCTGTGGGGCAGCCCCTGCCTGTCAGCTGAGCCATTACACAACCTTAGATCTCAGACACCACGCAGGGAGACGGGGTGTGTGTTCACATTTTACTAACCCGGTGGGGACCCAAAATCCCCCCGTGAGGGTAGAACAACAAGGAACCCATTTATCATAAGTGTGCCTTCTGTTGGTCAGGAAATTGCTTATTTTCTTCTTGTTAGGTTTAGGGTATAAGGTACAGGGTTTAGGGTATAAGGTACAGGGGTTAGGGTATAAGGTACAGGGGTTAGGGTTTAGGGTATAAGGTACAGGGGTTAGGGTATAAGGTACAGGGGTTAGGGTATAAGGTACAGGGGTTAGGGTATAAGGTACAGGGGTTAGGGTTTAGGGTATAAGGTACAGGGGTTAGGGTATAAGGTACAGGGGTTTAGGGTATAAGGTACAGGGGTTAGGGTATAAGGTACAGGGGTTAGGGTATAAGGTACAGGGGTTAGGGTATAAGGTACAGGGGTTAGGGTATAAGGTACAGGGGTTAGGGTTTAGGGTATAAGGTACAGGGTTTAGGGTATAAGGTACAGGGGTTAGGGTATATTGTTATTTTTTTGATTTTTTGTTCCTCAATACTTACTCTAAACCATGCTAACTAAAACCTCCCCAACAATGGAAATCCAAACAAACCAATCAAAAATGGCAACAGGAAAAAATGCAGTCAAGGCGGACGGCATCCAACATATTTAGTTTAACCAAGATAAGATTTGTCGACATGCTCTCATCAAACACGTCATCCTGTGCCAGGAATCTGCCATGCCTTCAGTTTGCACCATTTTCTGTGGGCAGCCATCTAGAACAACAAAACAAGAGGATTTCAGTACACTTGCTAAAACCTTAACACTTCATCAATTACCAGTCAAATCACATGACCTTTAAGAGAAATCATATATACGTTACAATGACCTTTCAGGGTTGGCTCCACTGTTTTTTACCATATACATGTCTCTTATGAACTCATGTTTTTCCAAAAGGAAGGTGTTGGTGGGAGTAGATAGTTTGTGTTGATAAAGCCTCCCAGGCTGTGACTGATGACCACCACTGTTCACCATTGCCATGTAAATTTGAGGTATGCCTGCTTACAGAAACCCAATGTGAACATATTCAGTGCTTCCTCCAGGCTAAACACGCTGCGTCCAAACTCTCTGACAGCCATTAGCAATAAAATATACTAACTACCTTACACAGTGAAAGAAGGCAAACTCTAATGTAATTGCATTACATGTAACAGCAATGCTTTAGTACTGTGTCTCCTTTGAACGACCTTGCTCCCAGCCTGTTTTGACAGGCTGATAACATTCTCCCTGGTTAACTCCAGCCATGAAGTCAGCCATGTCTCGCGTGGCGGAAAGGGGGTGCTTTATTGGTTTAACTGAATCATATAGGAAAGAATGAGTGCGTTTAGGGAAGAGGGGTGGGGGAGGGGGGGGGAGGGGGGAGGGAGTGGGGAGAACGAGAAGGAGAGGGTCCACGAGGCCACTGACCCCTGGACCTTTGTTTGGAGACAGGGCTCTTAAAAGGGTTTTTACAAGGCACTCTCGTGCTTGTGAGCCTCTTATCTGGGTACGTCTTGAACCCCAGGTGGGAGCAGGAACAACCAGTCCACTGTATTCCTGGTAGGAGACCGTCCGGGGATCAGATTCCTGCCGAATTCCTGACCAGGAGCCGGTTTTTATGGCATCTCATTAGGGCCTCCTAATTACACGTGCCGAAGGAACGGTTAAGCAGGAGGGGAGTAGAAGTAGTTAAATAGAAAGAGCTGAGAAATATCGAAAATATCACTGGAATATGGTGAATGGTTTACATTGGTGTGTTTATGCTAAAAGTTGTATCATCGGTCAAATGTATGATTGCAGAGGCAAAGCCAGGGAGGCAAAAGTGTGTTGGGGGAAAACTGGACAAGGACCAAGAGACGATAATCTAAGTGGTTTTCATGTGTGAGCGGTTTTCAAGCCAAACACACATAAAGGGGAATTCAGTTTGTTCCTGCTGCTTCTCGTGCCGTGCCACTGTTAACTGAGTCGGCTCTGCTGCAACCCAATGCATTTTCACCCGACCGGGTTGTTTGATAAGATGTAATCTTATCATCATTTCTAGGTTAACGGGTTTTCTGTTGGCGGGCAAGCGTCTGCAATTGACCATAATCCTCGGCCCAGGGTTCTTGAAGTATCCCAAGAAGCTCCAGGATAAGGCGTTAGACGTTAGCCCTAGAAAACAAGTCAGTACTGACTGCTGGCCACTTGTTAACGTGGAAACGAGCGCATACATCCATCGGCGCATGTTCCAACGTCTGGAGGCACGAGCTGAGATGAGAAGGCGTTTGCCGAGATAGTTCAAGGCGAGGTGAGTCCAGTGTGAACTTTTACTAAGCATGTGTGACATTCACAGTTTGGACACACACACACACACACACACACAGCAGACACATTGTGCAGAGGGAGCTGGACTCAGCTATTTTGGGCTTCTCACGATTAGAGGAGAGTGACACAGGGGTCAGAGGTCAGGCAGGGGGTCAGGTGTATGAGGTCACAGGTTAACAGGTAGTAGGCATGCTTGAGTGGGGACGGAGATTCAAAAGATTTTTACTTGTATAACGGCTATGGGTGTATTCTGTTTGCCAGTTGATTATATGATGTCCGAGCGTAAATATGTGAATGGTTGACGTCACCGTTTAATCAATAAGCGAACTTTATCCACCTTTAATGTGACCTATAACATGAACAATTAAATTGAAAAACAAACTGAATTGTTTGAGGTGGAAAAATGAAAAATAAAAAACAATAACCTGGTTGCATAAGTGTCCACACCCTTAAACTAATACTTTGTTGAAGCACCTTTGATTTTATTACAGCACTCAGTCATTTTGGGTAGGAGTCTATTAGCAATATGGCAATATCTGTCCACTCTTCTTTGCAAAAGCGCTCCAAATCTGTCAGAATGCGAGGACACCTGCTGTGCACAGCCCTCTTCAGATCACCCCACAGATTTTCAATTGGATTCAGGTCTGGGCTCTGGCTGGGCCATTCCAAAATGTTAATCTTCTTCTGGTGAAGCCATGCTTTTGTGGATTTGGATGTGTACTTTGGGTCCTTGTCGTGCTGAAAGGTAAACTTCATCTTCAGCTTTCTAACGTTTTGTACCCAAATTGCCTGGTATTTGGAACTGTTCATAATTCTCTCCACCATTATCAAGGCCCCGGTTCCAGCTGAAGAAAAACAGCCCCAAAGCATGATGCTGCCACCACCATGCTTCAATGTGGGTATGGTGTTCTTTGGGTGTTGTTTTGCGCTAAACATACCTTTTGAAACTATGGCCAAAAAGTTCAACCGTGGTTTCATCAGACCATAATACATTTTCCCACATGCTTTTGGGGAACTTAATGTTTGTTTTTGCAAACTTCAGCCGGGCTTGGATATTTTTCTTTGCCACCCTACCCCATAACCCATTCATATGAAGAATACCTGGCATTTTAACAGGGGTGTGTAGACTTTTTATATCCACTTTAAATCAGACTGGGACATGGGCCACAAATGAAATATCCTCACTATCTCCACATGCGTCAGCATCTCAGGAATTCCTCTCCCTGCCTGACGGCTGCAATCACTCCAGTGCTGGGATAAATGTTTCACTGTTCATATGAGTTCAGTCAAATCCCATATTCCGGACAATGAAGCAGATGGGTAAGTTGGATTGCAGACATTGCAACTTGTTTCTTCATGAATGTGTTTTTTACTGAGTCTGCTATGATCCTGTCGGACCGTGCTGGACACTATTGGCACCGTAACTAGGTAGCAACACCATACATATTGTGGATATCAGAAATCAACAACCCTTTATGAAACTGTAATGTAAAGCCTGAAATCATGACAAATAATGTCTGCTTTTTTTCACCTCTAAAAAGAACTTGGAACCGACAATGTGGAAGTGAGACAAATATGGTAAAAAGGTTTCAGTCAATGATTCTGAACAGGCCCTGGACACATCATGGTCAGTTAACTCTGTTACACTTCTCTTCAGACTTCTTTTAGACAAATTAAAGAAGTATTCACAAAATGAATAAAACAGTATCAGTGGATAAGCGGTTTTATTGCATATTTGAGTGGAACAAGTTTTTTTTCTCAACATCTCTATCTACCAGAGATCTGGACTTGATGAATGTCATGCTTTTCCTAGACTGTGCCAGAACTGTGCAAGTGAATATGGAACCAAATGAGGAAGAGGAGGGGACAGGCAGGAATCTGTGTTTATCAAAAGAGTGAGGGGAAAAAGAGAGAGGGGACAGAGGCTTCTTTTCCTGATGCATTCTTTCCCTCAACCGGAATTCACTGAGGTTTTGGCAGGCACACTTTTTTTTTATATCTTTCTTTCCTCTTCACTTGGGAAAGACAAGGCTGCCTGTTCGCCCGGAGTGCGTGAACAGTGGACGTGTTGATGGACTGTGTTTAAAGCAATCAGAGACCTCAAAGAAAGGCAAGCCTCTCGGAAACCCTGTTAAATCCTTTAGAAGGTCACAAAGCCCTTCCAGGGTCAGAAACAGATCTTAGCTCGAAGTCACCTTCCATGTGGCAGAGAATGAAACTCAACTAGGCGCTGCGTAACACTCTCACTGCTCTCTCAGTGTGGCTGGGCCCAACCTGTGATTAAGGCCGTGTTTCCATTAGGCTACATTTTCCAAGACATATCAAAGACGCTAGATTATTTTGTTGTGTAAACTTGCAGATGTCGAAAGCTTGAGACGCCACCTTCTGAGGTAACGTGCGTGGTACATCTTGAACTTGCCAGTGTAAATTCAAAAGCTATGGAAATGATTATGCAACCCAGATAAGTCTATCTAGTGTTTTTATTCTCACTCTCGTAATGTAAACAAGCCCTTGGGCAGAAATGACAATGGTTCCCTGGAATGTTCCTGGAAGGCACTGAGTTTTGACTCTATCTGCTGCAACACACACATCTATACATAAACACACACACACATATGTATTTTCCACCACAGATTAAATGCTACAGATGGGATTCCCAACACCCAAATTTTTCCACCAGGGCCCCTAATTTCATATTCAAGATATGTATAAAAACCAAAACATTTATAAAGAAACTACCCCTCAAATGAGGTAAGGCCCAGGGAATGTTTATAAAGCTCACAAAACTCCTCTGCATCAGCTAATCAAATTAAAACAACAATTATTTCATTAACTTAAGCTAAGCTTCTTGTTGGTTAGTTATCAGGGGTACCCAAAAGTAACATTAGTAACCAAAATGTTGCAAGATTGAATAATGCAATGTTAATGTGACATTCTGTCATGAAATCCCTGAACATAGCAGCCTGTTAAATTATGTAAATGTCCAATTTTATGTTTTCAATCAAAAGCAGGCTGACTTTGCATAGCTAGCTGCACAATAGTTGCCAGTTTTTATGGTTATGGTTCTTTCTGGATTGTACTTGAACGTTTGATGTTTTAATTTGATAGGCTGATGCAGAAGAATGGGCGGACCTGCTTAAACATTAGCCTGTGAGGCAGCAGTGCATTCTATGTGCATTCCAGGCCACCTTTGTTATGCGGGTGTGATTTAGCGGTCTCCTCTGAATCAGAGAGATGTGGCAACACCAGTTCTAATAAGACTCCAGCAGGCCTCGGGCCTGCTCCATCACCCTGTTGAAGCTCTTGTTTTCGACCAGATTTTAATCAACAGTTGATTGAGGCCTATAAATCCAGCCTCTGTGAGAAGTTTCTGGCATTTGTGGTTCCAAAGACTCTGGCACGCTCATCTTCCCTCGACAATTGTTTAATCACTTCTGGTGGTATCAATAGCCAACTAACACACCTCATGAAGCGATCGGTGCCGGACAGATTGGGGACACAACAAAAGCGCTACTAATGCATCTCTGTTTGTAATGGGGTGTGCTAGAGAATCTGCAACCCCACATGCTGTAGCAGTGCCAACGAACATGGAGAAACACTGTGACTTGACAGCAGGAATCTATTCGGGAGAAGCTTAAGTAAACAAAAGGCGATCTTTTTTGTGGGGTGGTTCAATTTTGGTGAATCCGTACCAGCAACATAGGCGACACACCCGAGACATCTGCACCTCGGAAATAACTTAAAATGATTTGCCCATCCTTTGCTTCTGAAACTAACCCTCCCCTAAACTCAATACCCATAAATGTGCTTAAGGGGTCCACGGGACGTATTTTGCCCACCCCAACCTCCGTTTGGAGCAGCAAGGTGGCCCAGTGGTCAAAAGCGTTCTAACCCCTGAGCCCACAGCGTGGAAAACTCCGGCTTGGATGAAGACACAAAGACAGCTGGCAGGGCCGTGGACGGTCAGGGCACAGACACTTGTGTGTGATGACTCCCATGAGAGGACCTGGCCACAGCCAAGGCAGACAGGCTGCGGCGCAGCTGTGTGTTACCGCGTTCCAGTTTAACCTCTATTCACCCCTCCATAGACTTTTCTCTTCCACGTCAGAGAGGCTCTTGGTTGCCAGAGACCGGGGACGGGCTGACACTTGGACGACATTCAGAAAGTATGTTTCAGCCGTTTTGGCTTTCTGCAGGGAACTCGCTTGGATTGTCCACAGATTCCCTCTCCTATCGGGTCTTGATCGTTCCCTTTTTCGCTTGCGCAATGTTAATAATAGCAAAGGCATTTAGGGTTTTAATCACATTTGGGAGACAAGATATGTTTGTCTGGTCCACTGGGAACCGCCAGATAGGATAAATGCGTGCAAGTGGGCTGTGAAAAAAATGCAGCACACCACTGGTCTATAGACTGCAGCAGCAGACCACCTCCAGGATCCAGTCTGCTTAGACAACAAATCAAACCCAGCTGCGGTGTAATATGCAACAGTTCCTTTAAACAACACCCAACAATCAATTCAGTGTCAGGCCGCACTGGTTCACGTTTTTATCCTTCCTTGAAAACTCCTTCCATCATTGCTGAAAGAGAGCTGAGCCAACCAAGGAAAATTAGGCAGATGTCTGCTTTCTTTAGTGAGTAGGTTTGAACCAGCTTTCCTTTCGGCCTGGCTGCCATGACACGTGTGGTTCTGCGCAAGTTCTTTTCAGCTATGCTGAGCACATGGACAGGAAGGCGTGAGGTGTTATTGAAGGTGTGTGTACCAATAGCATAAAGAGTGACTGTCTGCTGTAGTGTTGGTTGCTTAAGTCCACAATGTCTCAGACAAGGTTTAACTCAAGTTTTACTATCCAAGGGTTCACAGGTGCTGTCTCACCCACAACAAACAGACATAACCGTCATGGTGAATCCTGTTACTCTCTCTCCTCTGTCTGTCTCTGTCTATAAACTGAAACCTGCGAGGGATCCGAACACATTATTAAAGCTACAAGGAGAATTCCTAGGTTTTAGCATAATGCCTTCTGTGCCACCATCAAGATAAATGAGACCTTTCCCCAAACTAGCTCCTTCTCCACTCCATAGTTCACTTCACAAAACGTTGTCAAGATAAAACTGTTTAGGAAACAGAAAAGTGGCCTTCATAGTTCCCCCATCTGAACACGCGGTGTCCTCACATCGTTCTGGGCATGCTCCAAATGTCTGATTTAGGCCCCACCCACATGTGAGGTCATTGGTCAGTACGGGTCAGGCATTTTGATGTCATAGTCTGGAGAAATAGCAGTAATCGAACCTTGTACGTAGAAGATGAAATCAGTGTAGGCGCAACTGTGTACCAAATGTTACATCTCTATTTCACATGGAGTGATGAAAATTTACCCGCATATTTCCGGTTATAGCGCTACCATGTGGCAAGTTGGCATTGCGTAGGACGGTGTAGACCAGTGACATTTACAGTTCTGCCGAGATGCATATTTCTATGCCAACATCTCTTGTGAATTTGCTCTTTAATTTTTCTTGGCAGAAACTAAAGAATAATAAGAACCAATGCTAACAAATGCAGTAGGGTTCAATCAGCTATGCTGTTGAAGGTCTACTAAACCTGTTGACAATACATCAAAGGCTGTGCTAACAACAACCGAGGGAACGTGACCCTGTTGCTGATCTCCACACCACTGCATCCCTGTCCAGGCGGATTCTGCTGGACACCCAGTCTCAAAGGTCCAGCTGGAATAAACCCCAAAAGTGAGAGGCAAGACACAGCTACAGTTCAAATAGAGGTAAACAGGTATTGCTTATTCATGTGCAATGCATTGCAAAGGAAGCACTCTGGCAAATCCCCCTGATTAATCAAATACATACGTTTGTAAGTCATAAATAACAGAGTGTAGACAAATGTAAACCGAATGGCTGGTTGGAAGAGCAGAGCATCAAACGGAATGACAAAAAGACACGGGGGTAAACAACACGAGACAAGCAACAAAGAGGGGGTGTTCTGTGGTCGTGCTGGAAGGGGGGAAGTCTGAATTAACTTCAGCTGGCTTCTTGTTACTGGATCATCGCAGTTTCTTTTCATGAGTCGCCCAGACTCCATGTGACAGACAGATGGGCTTGATGCTGAGCCATGAATACCCACGTCCCAGAATCACTCCTTTCAGAGCCGGGCACAAGGAATCCTCTTAGCACAGATATACAGAATAAAAGTCTAACCCTCAGGGACTCCAAGATCCAGACTAGACGATAGAATCTCAGGAACTCAGAGATCCAGACTAGAGACCGAAACCTTAGGGACTTTGGGATCCAGACTAGTGTCCAAACCCTCAGGGACTCAGAGATCCAAAATAGGGACCAAACCCTCGGGGACTCAGAGATCCAAAATAAGGACCAAACCCTCAGGGACTCAGAGATCCAAAATTGGGACCAAACCCTCTGGGACTCAGAGATCCAAAATAGGGACCAAACCCTCGGGGACTCAGAGATCCAAAATAGGGACCAAACCCTCAGGGATTCAGTACAGGGATAAAAAAAAAAATCTTAGCACTGGTCTCTCTCTATCACTTTCCCTTCCCTGGTCCTCTCTACCTCTCTACCTCTCACTCTGTTCTTGTTTGGGACAATTTCCATCGTCTACCATTTCAATGTCTTTACTCGTCATCCAAGTGGTGTTTTTCCCCCTTTTCTTTGGCCGTAACACCAGGAAACCACTAAAGTCATCCAAAAACGCAACACAGTACCATTCATTCTTGTCCTTTAACCCTCCACCTCCTCGCCTCATTTGACACCCTCCAAGGGAGGTCCTAGATCAAGGTTAGGTCAGGCCCAGGTCATCGCTCCATGGTCATCCTCTGTAGTCAACATGATCATACCACAAACAATCTGCTGGCAGTGCCAGTCTCATGGAATCAGGTCGGAACCGATCCACTGTAGATCCACAAGGATTCAATCTCCATGTTGCATGTATTTTGAATGCCAGTTTAATGTATTTTGAATGTCTGTTTAATGTATTTTGGATGTCTGTTGGATGTCTGTTGAATGTCTGTTGGATGTCTGTTGGATGTCTGCTGGATGTCTGTTGGATGTCTGCTGGATGTCTGTTGAATGTCTGTTGGATGTCTGTTGGATGTCTGCTGGATGTCTGTTGCATGTATGTTGGATGTCTGTTGGATGTATGTTGGATGTCTGTTGCATGTCTGTTGCATGTCTGTTGGATGTCTGTTGGATGTCTGTTGGATGTATGTTGGATGTCTGTTGCATGTCTGTTGGATGTCTGTTGGATGTCTGTTGGATGTCTGCTGGATGTCTGTTGGATGTATGTTGGATGTATGCTGAATCAGAGTTCCATTTAAAAGCTACGGGTGGAGTTTTACTCATGGTACTATCATCCCAGTTCGTAGTTCAGTGGACCATGATGATCCAGTATGTAACATTATAATTCCCAGAGGAAGCCGAAGCAGGCCAGATGTATCCACGCAGAGCTGTGGTTAGTGAGGGGCCAGATAATTAAATCCCCACCACTGGAAGTCCCTCCAAGACAGCCTGTTAGTGTTGATGAAACAGTAATGTGATCTAGAATGGCGTGGCTTGGCAGTGTGCAGGCTTCTGGATCGTACTCTCAACTGCCTGTCAACTCTCTGATCTCTCAAAATCCCATTCTCAGTTTAACAGTAATTTGTATGACAGTTTATTTTTGCTTATCTTTATCTAGGGTGTCAATAATTCCGTCCCCAACTGTATTTAATTACATACTGGAGGAATAGCCATTTTCTCACACAGAACACACATTTTCACACCAATAGGAAAAATGCCATCCGTGAGGAACTCGGAGTAGAGCTGCTGCTCCTTTGCATCGAATCGAGCCAGTTGAGGTGGTTTGGGCATCTGGTAAGGATGCCCCCAGGACGTCTCCCTAGGGAGGTGTTCCAGGCACGTCCAGCTGGGAGGAGACCTCGGGGTAGGCCCAGGACTAGGTGGAGAGATTATATTTTGACACTGGCCTGGGAACGTCTCAGGATCCCCCAGTCAGAGCTGGCAAATGTGGCTCGGGAAAGGGAAGTTTGGGGTCCCCTGCTGGAGCTGCTGGAGCTGCTGGAGCTGCTGTCCCTGCGACCCGATACCGGATAAGCGGATGAAGATGAGAGGGGAGAGATGAGAGAGGAAACCTTTCTTAAACTCTCTATTAGTTGGTTGGAATGATGTCCCAGATCATTTGGGCCTGGCTCGAGTTCTGTAAGGTGTATGGTTCTGTTGGATCTCACAGCACTATTGTGTCGATCAGTAGACAAGAAGAGTGTTAAAGTGAAGTCCATATTAGGTTATTTCACATATTCTTCAGGGTTATTTGACGCAAAACAAAATGAGGAGACCTACAGTTATAGCAATCACAAGCACTAAACCTTTAATAAACAATGTCTTAATAACACACATCATTCTGGTGACCAGATCAGAGCTTCGAAGCTGCAATAATCACAGAAGTGAAACAACAACAACAAAATGCTAACATGAATAAAATGGATGCATGACTGCAGATCGGAGATGTACCCAATGTCATTTGATCCTGAGAGAAGCCTGAGAGAAATAGGAATCAGCATAACAATGCTTTTCATGTGGTAAGATTCATGTAATCCAACAAATCTGTGTATTGCCATTATATTGAAAGATCTTGTCTGTTTGTTGGCACAAAACCATAACAAGCTTTCTTTTGTAGGAATCTGATACATTTACAACAGGCAAGATGGTTTATCAAAACTTATCAACTGTTTTGATTAAACAAAATTACCCAGCTTGCATAACTGAAATGTAACCAAACACAAAGACAACAATTCCACCAGATGCACTGCAGGCTTTTTGTGTCATTTCAGGCAGTCATGGTGAAAGTGATTCTCATAAGCCTGAATGGATCCCTGTTTTTTATTTACTATGTTACCCAACTAATAACTATGCCTTTGATTTTCGAAGATGAAAAATAACAATTATATTTTATTTGTCAACACTGACCACGGAGAGGGGAGGCATCATTGGCAGGGATTTACTGGGGCTCTAGTGACCCCCTCAGACACTCCAGGGGCATAGCAAACTAAATTGGTGAACGTGTCCTCACACACGTTGAACCTTGTGACTTCCTGGTTGTACAAACAGTGTTATGAATGTCAGAAGCCTAAGAGGAAGGAATGACAGGAGCCAATGAGAAAGGAATTAAATACAATTGGACATAATTATATTGGGGGAGAGGAAATCAGGGTAAAAATGAGATGAAAATTCATGCACAAACACAAAAGCATATTTTTATATTATGGTGTGCTTACAATCTTTAAGTGATGAACCGTTTGACGATCAAGAAGTCGCTTTTGGAGGGAACTGTTTTTTTGTGGTTCAGTCATGGCTAGCTACCATTTGTCTAATTCCTTTAGAATGTTTTTACTCATATCTCGTTTTTATCTCCATTTAAAAGGAAGCCTGGAGAAGCTTCTGGCTAGAAATCAGTGCCCTTGTGTGACCACTAGCTCTGCTCTAACAATAAGCATGCAGAGAGCCAAGAAAAAGAAATGAAAAAGTATCTGGCAAAAATGTTACTGTAGAAAAACATAGCCGGCCTTATGTTCATGCATCATCTGTGAGCGATTTGTATTTTGACCTGCAGCCTCTAGTGAGCCTACAGGTACAGAATTTTGCCTTGGCATAGATTACCGTTAAATCTGATATTATCGTCAATACTGTTGCCAGCGTTCATAATTCCACAAACAGGAATGCTAATCTACCGTCCTCAGCAGATCAATTCTCCCAAATAGGTTTTACTGGCACTTTACCCAGCCTTATAACCACTCTTGTTTTTCTTTCCTTCTGTTAGATTTTTTGTGTGTAGTGAGGATTACTGGCAATGGAATGGATCAAATAGTCTGCCCATTTTCCGGAAAGGTCTAAGCCCCACTTGCTATGGTGGTTGAGGAAAGAAGGAATATTAATCTGAGAGGACACTGTGTACTTTGAGGAGATATAAAAAATATATATACTTTGCTCTGATGACAGATGGAGGGATGTGTTATTGACAAGTATGACCGTCCCCTCTATTGGTTGTTTTGGATGTCTTTAGCCTTATGAAATGTGAGTGTTATATCCCCATCTCCAGCATAGCTACTCGCTGTGTGATATCCTGATTCCCTGAGTGGAAGAATGTCATTTAAAAGTCTGTTCACCAGGGCAGTCATAAGCAGGACCAAATGAGGTTATCTAATGCTATGTTGTCATGTGTGAGAGTACAAGGAGAATAGAATATGAGACAAAACAGAAAAATAACACCAATGAGGGGAGAGATCATTGGTGACCCAACAGCCAATTGGGGAAGAGGTCCAGATCATTGGTGACCAAAAAGGTCAATTAGGGAAGAGGTCCAGATCATGGGTGACAAGAGGCCAGTGAGGGGAGAGATATGGAACACAGGTGAACAAATCCTTGGAGCTGACATTATCATAAAACCCTGGTGTCACACGTTAAAGCACGTCCAATGAGGGGAGAGATACTGGCTGTGGGTGACCAATAGATTGAGCCAGAAGAGACCGCCACGAGACAACCAATCACAACTGCCCCTATTCTGTGTGCTGTCCATGAATATCTGGACACCTCAGGCTGTGCTTCCATCTGCAGTACGGGCTCTCTAAACCTCTCATTTTCACTAGCTCGTGCTCTGTGACGCAGGGAACTTTTGTTATTGTCAAGTCCCCTCATCCTAATGGATCACAAAGCACCAGCTGGTTAAATAAACATCCAAATTACAACGGGATGCAGAGAAATTGTCCCGTTGACTGGTTAGATCCGCCCACAGTTCTACAGTAGTGCTGCTGCCTCAGGATGGAAAACAGCACACAGAGAAATCCGTGTGGAACAAAGGGGTCCTGTGAACTGGCGTCGTTCTCCCAATTAGGAGAACAGGGTTGAGTGGAGACGGGGTTGGAGGTCGCTGGAGTCAGTGTCCCACTCAACAGTTGAATGAGATGAAGCCATGCAAGCATATGTTTTAATACTAGCTTAATGAACTTTGTCATGTGTTTTCATACTAGCCTACTGAACTCTGTCATGTGTTTTCATACTAGCCTACTGAACTCTGTCATGTGTTTTAATACTAGCCTACTGAACTCTGTCATGTGTTTTCATACTAGCCTACTGAACTCTGTCATGTGTTTTAATACTAGCCTACTGAACTCTGTCATGTGTTTTCATACTAGCCTACTGAACTCTGTCATGTGTTTTAATACTAGCCTACTGAACTCTGTCATGTGTTTTAATACTAGCCTACTGAACTCTGTCATGTGTTTTCATACTAGCCTACTGAACTCTGTCATGTGTTTTAATACTAGCCTACTGAACTCTGTCATGTGTTTTAATACTAGCCTACTGAACTCTTTTATCACCCCACCCTCAGTGGGGCTTTGGTGCAGAAACAACAGAGACAAAGGAATGCACACCCCATACCAAACAGACCCAACTGTACACACACCCACACACACACACGCATCAACACCCACACACACACACACACTGTCAAACAGACATTAACATCCACACATTGACACAGACAGGGACACACACTCACACAGACAAACAGTGACACACACTCACACAGACAATTACATATACAATCTCACAGACATTAACATACACACATTCACACAGACAGCGACACACACTGAAACAACATTCTCACACATCCCGATTGTCCCTCTTCCACACCACTGTACTTTCAAAAAGAACTATTACACTACTGTATAACCAGACTATTACGCTGCCTTCTAACCAGACTATTATGCTGCCTTCTAATCAGACTATTACGCTGCCTTCTAACCAGACTATTACACTACTGTCTAACCAGACTATTATGCTGCCTTCTAACCAGACTATTATGCTGCCTTCTAACCAGACTATTATGCTGCCTTCTAACCAGACTATTACGCTGCCTTCTAACCAGACTATTATGCTGCCTTCTAACCAGACTATTACGCTGCCTTCTAATCAGACTATTATGCTGCCTTCTAACCAGACTATTACGCTGCCTTCTAACCAGACTATTATGCTGCCTTCTAATCAGACTATTATGCTGCCTTCTAACCAGACTATTATGCTGCCTTCTAATCAGACTATTATGCTGCCTTCTAACCAGACTATTATGCTGCCTTCTAATCAGACTATTATGCTGCCTTCTAATCAGATTATTACGCTGCTGTCTAGACTAGGCTGATTATTTTATACTGATGAAAAGCATAAAGCAACATTTTAACTTTTGGTCTCATGTTCCATGAGTGGCAATAAAAGATTGCAGAAAGTGCACATAAATATGCAGAAATGCATAGTTCTATGATTTTGTCCATCAAAACAGCAGCTGAGGCAAAAAATAATAATTCAGTGTAAAATGACAAGACTGATATCATCTCATCAATGTGCTCTCTGCGTATGCACATATACTCACACCTGGGTTTGATATAAGTGGGACTGACAAGGCAAGATGACTCTTGACTAGCCAGAAGCAGGAACGGTAAATGGAATTCTGGTAGGCTTCAAAAACAGGGGAAAAACATTTATCAAGTCACAACCCTCCTGCTGGAGCAGAGCCTCACACATCTATTAATTTTATGATGTTGACACACCTATTACCCAGAGTGCCTGTGAGAAAGAATGACAGAGAGTGGGAGGCGGGAGGAGTATGGGAAATAGAGACCCAGGCCGACGCTGAAAAGGAGGGACGGTTCTCCCAGGGCCTCAGAAAGACAAACAGTCCTCTGTGTCGCCACATCACGCGCAGCCCTCCTTTCGGTAGAGGACAGTCTCCAGTCCAGGCCAGACGACGACAGGGAAGGTGGCCTTTTGGGTGTAACCCTTTGACAAGGTTCCAGGCTTACACACCCGACCAACAGACCAAACGTGCCCTGATCACCACGCACGTGCGACCTCCAAGTTGTTATTCATCCTGGAACAGCAGCAACTGTGTTGAAGGGACACAAGGCGTTCAACAGATGCAATAAGCCTGGGTCGACAGCCTAGGACAGGCTCTCTCCGCTCAGGCCTCGGTTCACAGCAGCACTCGGTTGCGAACACAGACACCAGACGAGCTGACGGCGGCAGAAGAGCAGATGCACGGATGGACCAGTAGTTTGATTTTAAAAGACTGAAAAGAGCAGTGGGTTATAGCACAGGTCAGAGGATTACGGCTAAGCTCGCCTTCTCGTGTTGAGTTTTGAATAAGAATGACACTTTACAATAAGTATTTTTGTCCAAGGATCACACAAACAGGATATTTGTCTTTATAGTAACCAGGTCTTGAACAGTAATGTTTTTGATGAGGCCCCGAGAGCAAGGACGAGAAAACAAGGAGTGGACACAACACTGCCATCTAGAGGCAGCACACCTGCCTAACTATGTAGACATCCCTGTATGACCCAGACACAACTAGTAAATTCATCAACTTGAAGATTGTTACAAGTCATCATTTATTTTTTTCCCCTTACCAAAAATGATTCACAGCATTATTTAAAGAGGTTTTATTAATTTATAATACAAGCTTTAAGCATACCACATTTCCTTAATTTTTTTTGTACATTTATTCATATTGAGCAAAGTTTCATAGCAGTGACATTGGTTGACAAACACAAACCAAAGGACAGTCACTCAAAAGGAAGGATCCTCACTGTTTCCATGGAAACCACAGCCATCCAAGACCAATCTGCACTCTAACACCTGCTTCACAAACCCCCAGACACACACACACACACACACACACACACACACACACACACACACACACACGCACGCACGCACTCCAAGACATACACATACTAACCCCTGGGACAAAGAAATATTCAATTACCAGGATTCAAGCAATAAAAACAGAACAAACAATATCAACACATAAGAATTGACATTTTCAAATTCCAATATTAATGGTGTTACTGAATAATTCCACAATAAAAGGCAAAAACCAACAGCATAAAAGGAGGTCAAATACCACCGTCTTCATTTCCTCCAGAGGGGAACCTGCTCCTAAGACCACACCCCAGCCCCTAACTTGCTCCTAGGAGGGCCCCCCCCCCAGCCTCGAGTCCAGACGTCCTGTCATGTACACTCTGCATAGACTGGCTGATCTCGATTCTCTTACGGCTCACTCAGGTCAGACAGGGCATGGTGAGGAGGGGTTTCCCTGGGGGACAGACGATGTCTGAACGGTCAGGGTGATCAGTGGCGCACGCCAAACCGAACACCACGCTCAAAACGGTCCCTCGGAATTAATCCTTCATATATCTTTACGCTCAGTAAATAAAGAAGAAAATAAAAGAACAAAGAAAAAAAATAAACTTTAGGGATGAGTAAGGGTATAGGGTTCTTCATCTAGCGAGACAATTTCATCCTTGAGGTGGTGACCCAGTGTGACAACAACCCCCCCCCCCCCCCAACCATAACCAGGTATTTGACACAACTGTCCCTTTCTAAGTTTGAACTCCCCGGCTGCGTTGGTCCTAGCCCAGGGACAGGCCGAGTCACACCCCACAGCCCAGACAGACACAGCACTCCAGCGCACTGGTGTCACAGCAGACTAAACTCTGCCCACAGGATAACTACTCTATTGTACATCGCCGACACCTGAAGAGCACGGCCGTCCCTCTAACAGTAGGACAGTATCCTCTTTCCCCCCAAAACTGTGAGGGGATGGAAAAAATAGGACTATACATAAGAGGTACAAGAAACCAGCCAGTTAAGTGCAATGAGAGGTTTGACATTATTCTACAAAGACCCGTGGAAACGTTTGTGTGATCGGCGGAAGAGCACGTTGAGAGGACCGTCTTCACAGGCAAACGGAACAGCCGCCACAGAGCGGGTCAGAGTTCCAACGTTGCGCCAGCGTTACTCTGCAAAGGGAGTCTGGTCACTCAGCCAGCCCAGCCAGGGCTCACTCAGATTATATGTACAAATTGTTAACACGGTTTTACAACACAGAGAAGAAAAGGCAGAATTTGGCAGAAGGGTGAACAAAATGAAAAGGAAAAAAAAAAACACTATTGATTTTAATCAATTGGCACAAAAAACAAAAATTCCTAATCCACATATTGGGCCAGAATGCAATCAACATGTGTGACAGACGGCACACTGACAGCCCATTGACCCGACCCTCTGTGATCTCCCAAAATCCATGGATGACAGGCAGGTAGAAGACGACCAGGGGGTTGAATGTGTGTTGGGGGGGGGGGGGGGGGGGGGGTTGTTGTTGTTGTTGTTGGTGGTGGTCCTCTTTACAAGAGCAGACAACAGTTGCTCTCTGTGGTCTTCTCCCTGTTGCGCTGACCTATGGAGATGAGGTAACACAAAACACAGAGGCAACATTGACACAATGACCACAGACAGCAAACATCACACTGGAGTTTCACTTCTCCTGGGGCAAACAGGCCAGACCGGGCGGTCATTACAGGTCAGTGTGGTCCAGGATACAGAGCGGTTGAGTTGAGCACCATTTCAGGAAGGGATAGAGTGGGGGGGGGGGGGGGGGGGGGGGGGCAAGACTCACCATGCGAGTTTGGCTCTGGCAAGGTTTCTCTGGCAACCAGGTGCATGACAGTTGTTCGGCCGGGTGGCAGCTTTAAAGCTGAGAAAAAAAGGACAGAACCTATAAACAACTAGCGTGCGGAACACAATCACAAGATGATTGCTTGTGTAAGCTGCTCTTGATAAGAACCGCTAAATTAGGCATTCACTTGTATTAGTGCACATGCCCAGTACACCTGTAGCATGTTTGACGAGTCATCTGTTACTGAATGTCCTTAAGGGTGACATTGAAAAAGAACCCTTCAATAAAAGTAAACAAGAAAACAGATCAACCCATAATCCACAGTATGATTTCAGTTTGTATAATTGAGAAATGTAGCGTGGTGTCACGTCTGTATGACGGAGACGTGTACTGTAGCGTGATGTCACGTCTATGACGGAGACGTGTACTGTAGCGTGATGTCACGTCTGTATGACGGAGACGTGTACTGTAGCGTGATGTCACGTCTGTATGACGGAGACGTGTACTGTAGCGTGATGTCACGTCTGTATGACGGAGACGTGTACTGTAGCGTGATGTCACGTCTGTATGACGGAGACGTGTACTGTAGCGTGATGTCACGTCTGTATGACGGAGACGTGTACTGTAGCGTGATGTCATGTGAGTGACAGACACGTACCTCCCAAAGTGACGTTGCCATGCAGGAAGCGTCCCTGGAAGATGAGGCGCAGGATATTGGGGCTGCTGACCTGCTCCTCCTCCCATCCTGATTGGACAACAGAGCAGCACTCAGAACCACCCCCGTGACACACTTCCTGCCGTGGCTGAACCCACACATTTCATAGCAGCAGAGGTCAAAGCCAGCAGACGCGCCAAAACTGCTACAAATATATAAATATAATAAATAAATATATATATATATAAATAAATAATATATATAGCCTTTCTATGAACATTCAAGCGGAGGTGTCATCTCTCTTCAACAAACACACATTAACATTGCTGACATTGTCAGGCTTCCTGACAGTCCAAACAGAATTCTCCTGCAGCAGCACAGTGTTTTGCATGCGCAGGTCGGCAGCAGCTTCCACTGAGGTGGTGTCAGGACCCGCCGAAATTAGATGTGTTCCATCCAATCAGAATTTAAACGCTAATTTACCTACTTGTGTTCTAGCTCCGGCCCAACCCATGGGTCTCTGGGAACTACCAGACAGTCTTGGAGGCTTTGACTTCAAAGAAATCAGGGAAGAGCTTGAACCCAAACTGATGTTGAAGGAGAAACTATCATCTGTGGGTTTGGCCTTTGTAGCATTTGGCCAGAACGCAGACTTTGAAGAGCGAGGCAAATCAGGGGTTTTCAAGGTGAAACAGATCCATGGGAAAAGGCACCATCTATAATTCCTGTAATTATTCCCATTACATGTACATTACAGTCTAAGACCTCAAAACTGTATTTTATTTGATTTCCCCAACACACAACAGTCGGGTAAGAGTGCTTTTATTTTTGCTGCACCATACTTTGGGAAGATTTTGCAGAAGGACCTGAAATTATATCACTTCATTAGAATTGTTAATAAAAAAAATAAAAAAAAACAGTTCTTTAACTCTCCTATACATGTTTTTCCTTCTCATACTGTTGTAGAGTTCTGTCTTGGGTTCACCATGCATGCAACTTCCGTGGTCAAGACGAACATCTCACCAGGTGATGTTCTCACCAGACGAACATCTTACCAGGCCCATAGTCAAGACGAACATCTCACCAGGTCCATGGTCAAGACGAACATCTCACCAGGTGATGTTCTCACCAGGTCCGTGGTGAAGATGTGACCGCTCTGGTTATAATTGGCAGAACGTAAGCGGAGCTGGCCAAGAAGAGCCAATGTCTGTTACTGAGTGAGTGAGTCCCACGACTGATTGGTTTAACAATGCAAGAAGTAAACAGACAACACTTCTCTACACACGTATAACGTGAAAAAACACTTTTCGTTTAAACAACGTAGTGGTTCAAGACAGTCTGTCACATAGGACACCGCAGATCGAATCCAGCCTGGGCAGCAACATTCCTTCTAATCGCGGGCCGGCTGAACCAGGCTTGCCTGGTTTCTTGTTTTAAACATGACAGTAAAGGGGTCCTGTGGAGGTCCCATGGGCTAACCCACTGCCTCCGGTGCATATGGACTGCCGAAATGTGGGTTCGAATCCAATACACTGCTCGTCTAGCAAAAACTCTCCCCACTATCTTTCACCAGACTTTCCAATAAAGTGCAAAACGCATGGAAAATAATATTTTCTAAAATAAATATAATTGCACTTAAGGACTTCAAAAGCGGTCCTGGAGTCAATTAGATGCATGACAGTTTTCTAAATCAGCCATAGAATCATTCAGAAGGCGGCAAGATTCATTCCTCCATATGAAACAAGACGGTGTTGTAAACCAACAAAGAAAAATAACCCCAGGGAGGGGTCCTCACCACTGTTTCCCAATGAACAAAAGGAAACTAGGTTGAAGTAAGTATCCCTGAAAAATGGATGCTCCTTGTTCCTGCACACACAGCCACGGGTCATATCACTACCTTGGATCCCCTTCCAACATGCACAAACTCACCCAAGGGCCAGTTATCGAAGACGTGCTTAGCGATGTCTGTGGCTGAGTCGTTGGGGGAGAACACGAAGTCCTGTGTCTTCCCACTCACCAGGATTAGACGCAGGCTCACCTGGAACAGCCCAAACAAAACACCTTAATAACCCCACACATTCTTCACGAAACCCCTTCAGAATCCCAGAAGTCCTCGTCTCCACCCCGCGGGGCAGAGAAGCATGTACGTTAACCACACGGAATCGTTCCGTCCTCACCTCAGGTGACATGAGATGACCGCCAAGAACCTGCACCAAAATAGGCATTCCTGTCTAATTCGATTTCTTCGGTGGAGATCTCAGCCCCCCCCTTTTGACCGGACCGCTTCCTTAGGATAAGACGGCACACGTCGTGAAGCGGGTGGCTACACCACGCAAGGCCACAACGGGGAGGAGCTCTCTACGGCCCATCGGACTAATGCGATAACCCCAGGTGTCCCAGACAGCCTTGGGCCACGGCATTAAATTTACATGGCCAATGCGTAACCCTGGGGGGTAGCGGTGTCTGTGAAGGAGGCTGGACTGAGGGCTTCCCCTGCTATCTGTGCCCACCCAGTCCACTAAGAAAACAAAAAAAAAAAGAAAATGATTTGACATTTCTCCCTAAAGCAATAAGATTTTTAGGAAACCTGGATAAAAACATAGATTTCAATCACTCCTTGGTATAATAATGCCATCATGCACATGCTACTGTATGTGTGAGTCTGTCTGGGAATAAATGCTACCCTTGAGAACAAAGGAGCAGCTGGTCCAGGTTACTGCATCAAAACTTAAATGCCACAGAGAATGCATCAATTATTAATTAAACCACCAACTCAGTAAATCAAGTTGCCCAGACATCAAGAGTACTGTGCCAGTGGGGAGAATGAACATGATTTAGGAAGTAGAATAAGGTAGTGCAACAAAGAGGTTTCCGGTCAAACGGCCTCAGCAGACAATGTCAACGGCATCTACCAACAACTTCCCAGTTCCACACTCAAGAAAACGACAGACAGCTAGTCTAACGCACAGCCGTGTCTGAAAACGACAGACAGCTAGTCTAACGCACAGCCGTGTCTGAAAACGACAGACAGCTAGTCTACCATCTCCGGCACCATCTGAAAGCCAGGCTCCAAGCCCTTCCCTGTGAGACGGCACCAGCCCCGGGTCAGGACCTCTGCTCGGAGAAGAGAAAGCTCTGAAGGATTGTTCTGGCCGGAAGACACACTCCCCTTCCATCTCTCAACCATCTGACAGGTTCTAATAGGACATGCACAGCCAGGGCTTGGTGTAAATAATTCATCCCAGCAGATATTTGTATTCAACCTGATTCCAATACATGACTCAGTATTAGTTCAGAGACCAATACAATACCGTTAAGATAAGATGGTAATGTCATCACATTTGAGACAGGGATGGATTTTTCCAGGAACCTCAGAACATGATATCCCAAAACCATATACATTGCCAGTCGGCACCAATTTGAGATTCTGTTTTAAAACAATTCTGCTGCGGAAGGACACAGGAGAGAGCCATGTGGAAAAAGGCTTGAAAACCAATCGGCTCACAGTTAAAAGGTAGCAAAGCACACTACAAAAAAAAAAAACACCATGCTGGTGTCTCTGAGCAGGTAACAACCAACTAGAGTAAAAATTATATCACAATGTTGGTTTGACCTTACGTGTTCTGCTGGATATCAAGGAAGCCAGAACAAAGTGTCACTGAGTGTGACATCAGGCCAACACCATAACTATCTGTTTACAAACAAGGCAGCTTCCCCAAGCAGTGGAAGAACCATCCCCACTCCCCTAATGAACTGCATAACCTCTCTGTGATGTTATATACACATGCCATCGTTTAGCAAGCTTTAACCCCCCCCCCACCCCCACCCCAACCCCAACATCCCTCTTATCAGCCAACAAACAAAACAAACACAAACAGGCCCAGCTGCCCTTTCAAAGGCTTACTTTTTTATAAATCAAGGAGATCCTCTTAGACTATTGAATCGAGAGACAAAAAACTAATAATTGAAGAGAAAGGTCTGTATGCTCTGCACTGGCAACAAAGCTGACATGGGATTCTAAAAAATACATTGGTAAGCAAGCGTAGGCCTATTGTAAATTCCTTAGTCCTTGCTTTCTAAAAAACTGACTGGAGGAGGATAAAGGGGAGGGATGTTGGCCTAATCCAATGGCTTTTTCCGAAGGAAATGCAGAGAGCTGAAGCAGTCTCTATTATTGGGAAATATTTACTGACCCCAGTTTACCTAAAACAGGTTTAGGTATTGCAGGAAGTCCAGAGTTACCTAGCAGATTTGCACAGATACGATTTTAGATGGACTGGTTCTCCTGGTTCTCCTCAGTTCTTTACATCCCTAATTTATAACAGGCAAGGACCAGATGAACAGTTTTTTGGGGGCAGAGATTAAAAATATCCAAAGCCAGGATGAGCTGTGATTTCGGGATAGGAAGCAAATCGTTAAGGCGCACCTACAGGAGGAGAAAAAATGTGGGGCAATCAACATTTTGACAGATGGTGGTCTCAAATAGCTTCTGATTATGTTCACTTTAATCCCTGGCCACGGGCTCCCAAACCACAAACACGTTGACTTGAAAAACATCACACATTGTAGCCATGTTGACGCAAGAGGTACAACGCTGGCTCTTACGCAGTAAGGACTGTGTTCATTTGCAATGACTACTCACCATATCGAGATCCCTTTGACTCGTCATGGCTCTGGAACTACTCTGAACAGAGCCGAGCAGGCAGGAAGTGTTGTGCTTCGCTGGTAGAGACAGGGCCACTGGCACAAAGGGCACTGTGTGCGTTTCACTAGTCTTTTACCCCCACTCCTTCACTTTACACAGCCTGGCACAATCTCAAGGGCTCTGACCAACGTGAAACAAATTGGTTGCAAGATTCGACTATATGATCCTTGCGAAGGATAGAGTCTAGCTAACTCGTATGCAACGTTAACACGGTGACGACCTATTCTAGTCAATAAACCACTTCCTAGCAAAAATAATACACTGTCAGACAGCAGCTATTCAGCAAGCTATGGTTAGCTAGCTAGCATTTGGCTAGAAATTAGCTAATGTGCTAACTAGCTCCAGTAGTTCGACACCACTTAATTCTTAGCTAAATAGCTACCTGCGCTAACTGTAATACAGAATATCAACAGTCACACAAATACATTATTACGGTAGCTAGCCTGGTACATCAGAATCCGTTGCCTAAACGGTAGATCTAAACGTCAAACACTCGGTGCTACCTGAAAATATGATTAGCTAGTATTACTAGCGATAGTTTTAGCTTGTAACTAGTATCATGGCTAGTGTAGCTAGCAGTGAGTTAAGTAAGCTGCTAGCTAACAACCGTTACGTACTGGTTGACTGAAGAAAACAAATACAGTACTTCACTAAATATCAGGCATGTACTAAGATAATTACGAAAACACAAAATATAACGTATGTAGCTACACTGTAGCTACCTGGCTAAAAACTAACTGAGGCTGGCTAGATGCAAAGGTTAGCTGAAAATATCTGACTGCGGCAGAAAATAGCAACTGTCTGTGGGAAGAGAGACAAGCCGCGATTTATCTATCGGCGTTCATCTTACTTAAATCCTTAAAATGGAAAAAAAAAACGGTACCGGTTTCAAATAAATACTTAAAGATGTAACCATCCCAAATGGTTAAACGTATCCAATGTTCGATTATTTATTTCCGTCAGAAAAACAACCAACCTACACTACTATCTGCAACTGCTGCTTTTCGACGAATAATGGCAGGACATTTAAAGACACCGGAAATCAGCTGGTTGTCAACATAGGAAACGAAAATCTACACCACAACAAAGTGTCTGGGTTTTGCAGTCTTGCCGTAAGATTCCATTTTGACTGAACTAGCCATGAACGTTGAACACTGTCACTAATCAACATAAATTGGGATGGATGTTTGTTTTAAGCCACCTTGTCAAGAAAGCCTAAAAATCTAATCGATTGAAGTGATATGACAAATTCGTTTTCATTTCAGATTTAGATTTACTTACAAAAAATATTATTATACAATCACTTTATCACACATTTACAGATATAAAACATAGAGGTACATGTACAACTGCTAAATTACTCATATGTACAACATTTAATGTACTCATGTTTAGAGTACAAATGGATATTACTGGTTGTATATTATTGTCTGGTTATTTTCACATTACTGTTTTGAAAAATATAATTAGCTATGTATATTAACGACCGTTATAACTAAGAACACATTCTCATGTTTTGATGACATATCAGCACTTAAATATCATACTACACCAGAGGTGTCAAACCGGTTCCACGGAGGGCCGAGTGTCTGCAGGTTTTCACTCTCACCTTGTACTTGATTGATTAATTAGGTCACTAATTGGTTCGTTTCTACCCTCACCTGGTTGTGTAGGTCTGAACTGGGAACCAATTTATAGGAAAAACCCAAAACCTGCAGACACTCGGCCCTCTGTGGAACCGGTTTGACACCCCTGTACTACACCATTTTCAGGGACCCATTTTGACTCGACAGCGCCACTGTTACGACCAGTGGCCAAAAATCCCGGAATGCATCTTTAAGCAATGTTTGTAAACATCCTACTGTTGTAACTTCACAAAACATTTTACTGAGACACTATGTAACACATTGCACATGATGCTGTAACAAGCTTTAAGCCCTTTAAAACCATGTATATGGTTAAAGAACAATAACAAAACAATGTGCAATGTCTTAGGAATTACACATTAGCAAACCACTTTACACATCTCTTGGTACTTCAATGTAAACAATTCAACTGATTAAATATAAATCAAAGAAATCAACTGAGATATTGGGGAAAGATCAAGCACAACCTATTGTAAATGGAATCATAACTTCTTCACAGATTTTTTAAAACAATGACAGCCTTTGACAATTTCCACACACTGTAGACTGATTGCTATTTGTAGTGTTTTCTAAACTATTTGTCCAGTCTTGACCTTCCAATATTAATTGTATATCAATGATACCACAAGATACAAATTGTTATGTATAATCTATCTGATGATGTGAACATTTCCACAACACCTAAACAGACATAAAATATTAAAACAGTTTTATATTAGGTGAGCAACTGACAATTTAGACTGACACACTGTTAAACAGGTAGGACAAACTTGATTCAAACAAAAACACAACACATTTTCTAATAACAAAACCTGACAGTGTAAAATAGAATTTTCAGTTCATGTTATAACTACCTTGATTTAAGACAAGAGATTAATACCCATGCCCATATTTAAGTCATACAATTATGAAGCATATATACAAATAGTTATGTACAAAATAAAACATGGAATCAATCATATTTCAAGTCTGAAAGCCTTTATGTGTAACTCCTGTAACTCCAGAATTTATACTTAGGCTGCACCTAGTAATATCAACAAGTAGTAATGTTATCAACTAGTCATTTTACCTCTTGTTCATTACCCCATCCTAGTGTATCTAGTCTTTTTCAAGTTCTGTAATCTATACTCAGATGGGTCAAAACACAAATTAGTGAACAGAGCCAAAATATTCTTACTGAATTAATAATATATTCATGTAATTCATGTAACACTAAATAAAGTGTAGCATACATAAATATCTACTGTATGTAGGCCTATGAAAAATATATTTATGCATGGTTCTGTAGAAATATCGAAACCAACATCAATTCATAATTGCTAAAAAAATATTCTCTATGAAAAAAAAAAGGTTTTCTCAAAATGAGAAATATTTCTTTTTTTTTTAGTAAGGAGAGTCAAGTAAAACAAATTCATTTCATGATCAACCATCCCTCGAGAGTACATTCAGTGAGTTCAAGCATGGTGGTTTTGCCTTTCCTCAGAGAAAACCAATACATTCATAGTGATTGAGCTGGGTGGATACCACATACGGCACTCAGTACGAACAAATACATTAGAGAGAGATCAGATGCCATTTTGGGGAAATTCCGGCAGAAAAAAACGAGGCACTAAAATAACAGGTTGAAATGCTGGAACAATTTCCCCCATTACCATTTTCAACACCAAAATGGCATAATAATTGGGACAGTTAAATGCTTAGATACAGAGAAGTTTGGCAAGTTGATTTTGGTAGACTGTCTCTCGGCGAACACACAGTACAACCAAAATGTACGTAGCACTTGGTGTCATCTCTACATGTTAAGACTTGAATTAACAACAGAAAAAATAAAGACAGTCTGATGTAGCACAACGCTCAGCTGTGAAAATACCCCCCCCGTTCGCGGTATGTTGTCGGGGGCGAGGGACGCCCACTTCATCAGCGTTACCTTCTATGGCGTTGTCTCTTCCAACTCGCTGTCATCCACGGTCAGATAGATGGGTCTTTTATTCAGGACAGGTTCTAATTTACCGCGGTTGGGAGAGGCCTCTGAACTGTTCCTCATCCCATAACCGAAGTAGATGAGAAAACCTGTAGAACCAGAAGGGAGGAAAGAAAACATGAAAAACAGTTCTAAAGGAACCTGCACTAGCAAAACACACTGATGCATTAAAACACAGACTGGACACATGGAGATCAGGTGGCAGGGTGTGGTGCTTGCAACATGAGGGTTGCAGGTTCAACCACCCTGTGAAAACGTGTGCACCCTCTACTGTTGTGTGTCATTCCGGCTAACAGGGCCTGCTCAGAGAGACCAAGACCAAGATGCAATTGTGCAGCTAGGGATGTCACTAACCAATAGCCATCCATACAGCAAACCGACACCAAGTTGGGCCGTCCAGCTGCATCATGAGGTAGATGTTGACGAAGATGCTGACCAGTGGCAAAAACGGGAGTAGAGGCACCTAGAGGGGGTTCAAAATGTTTAGCGAGGATGAGGCAACAAACCAAATATGGACACAAGGCATTGGCACTGCCAGAATGAGGAAACCACAGGTGAACAGAAAATGCCCTGTCCACAAAACTGAAAAAAGTGAAGTCACACCATTGTCCCGTATTTAAGTGTTGTTATTGAACTGCTAGTCATTTGAAAGTGAAAAAACTACTGATCCAGAAGAACCTCAGAGCCTGGCTCCTCTCTAGGTTTCTTCCTAGGTTCTGACCACACTTGGGTGTTTTCCCAGCCTGTGCATCAATTTCTTGTTGTTGCTTGCTCTTTCATATTTTAGGCTTCAGGGGTAACCATATAAACACCTTGTGACAACTCCTGATGTAAAAAAAGGTTTATAAAATAAATGTGGAGTGGACTGACGAGTGAACAACAACACGAGCAATCATACCTTGAATGTGAGTGCTTGTCTGCTTGGGGGCTGTCTCCAGAGGATGGCCACACACACCGCAGACAGGAATACCAGTGTCATGGAAACGGTGAGCCAGACAGGATGGCCATTCATCACCTCTGCGCCCCAAACAGCCAGAACCACACACAGCAGCGTGAACAGCACAGCTGAAGAGAGAGGCCAGAGATTGGTCACAATGGAAACCTGTTAATGGTACCTTACGGTTCTCTTTGAATTATCAAACAGCTGCTTCCCTCTTTAACTAATATGCCAAGCCTCTCCAAGAAGTTCACCCATCATTAAATTTGGCATTATTTTCAGTCCTTATATCCTCATAGCCGATCCCCCAAAACAACTATGCATACTGTGTTTTATTCTAATAAACCCAAGGAGTGTTAATCAAAACAATGTTCCCTGTGCCCAGAGAGGACACTCACAGATGACAGTGGTGATGACATATACGATGAGTCCAGAGGTCACAGTGGGAACATCACAGCTGGGCACCAGCAACATCTTCACGGTGAACCTCTCCCGGAGCGGCTTGGTCTCCCCCGCACTCTCGTGGCCTAGCTCGTCCCCGCTGTCCCCCCCTCGACCCCCGAGGTCCACCAACTTCTCACTAACACCCAGGGTGCCCGGCTGGTATCTGAAAACGTGCACACAAACAGGCAGGATTCAGTTAACCCCTAGTTAACCGGGTAGCTCGACTGGGAACACTGTTGTTTTTACAGTGAAGAGCAGCATACCCGGGAGGAACCGATTATTTAAGAAATTAAAATGTGAATGCGTGTTGGAAAACCCCCCAAAAAACAACGTCTGACAATCCTGTCAGCCAAGATCGCCAGCACTGACCTGAGGATGAGCACACACACAGCCACCAGTGTGTACGCTAGAAGCGTTCCTATGGACATCAGGTCCACCAGGGCCGCCAGGTCAAACAGTAACGCCATCAGGGCTGCACAGACAAATAGCACTTATGAACTGCAGGCGGCACACCGCGCCCGTGAGAACATCATGGAGAAACCGAGACATTGGCGCAGACTTCAGCAGATGCCTGTTGAGGGCTCGGCGTACCTGCCACAACACCGGACACAATGGTGGCTAGAAGGGGCGTCTTGGTTTTTATGTTGATCTTTGACAGGAAGCGAAAGAGCAGGCCGTCCTCAGCCATGGCGTAGATCACTCGGGGCATGGGGAACATTGAGCCTAATAAACTGGACAGGGAGAACAGGAGAAACCAGGCAAACTTAAACAAAGACTTAAATTTTATAGGCACTGCACTGAGGCTAGCCATGTCCGGAGTGATCCTGAAATAACAACATGAAACAACATTAATGTTGTTAATATATTGAAAATGAATCTTCGTTCCTTGCAGGCCAATGAAAACAAACGAAAAAAAGGATCCTAATGCAAATTATACGAAACAGAAAGATCTGTTCAAGGCCCCAAAATAAACATAAAACTAAAAATAGCCGGCCATCTGGACAGCTTTCCACCTAGCGCTGTGATCATTTCACGGAAACTGGTGTGTGACAGTCACCTGGTGGAGAGGGCACACAGAGACCCCACGGCAACAATGTAGCGGGCGGGGCCCCAATGCACATAACTGAAGGCCTCTGGCAGGGGGCTCTGTGTGTTCAGCAGGTAGTAGGGCATCATGAGAGTGAGGGCCGCAGACACCCCGAAGTAGGCAAAGAAGCAGATAAGCAGAGAGGCCACGATCCCAATTGGGATAGAGCGCATGGGGTTCTTGGCTTCTTCACCTGTGGGGAAAGAAAGTTCAGAGGTCTTTATATGTTTGATCAATGACGGGAACAGAAATGTTACCCTGGTGTGAAGCAACAAGAAGAAATGACATACTTGTTGTTGCAATGCAGTCAAAACCCACGAAGGCATAGAAGCAGGTGGCTGCACCAGACAGGACTCCGCTGAAGCCAAATGGAGCAAAACCCCCATCTCCAAATGTCTTTTTAATTATACTGGATGGACAGAAAATAAAATAGAGCAGGAGACTGGTTATAGCAATAGCTTTGAAAATACAGAAACATGGTAAAGACTACTTGTTTCAAACTGAGACTTCAAAAATTCTACACACCCCTGTTAAAATGCCAGGTTTTTGTGATGTAAAAGAATGAGATAAAGACAAATCATGTCAAAACATTTTCCACTTTTAATGTGACCTATAATGCGAACAATTCAAAAACAAACAAATCTTCGAGGGGGAAAAATGAAAAATAAAAACCTTACATTAACCTGGTTGCATAAGTGTGCACACCCTCTTATAACTGGGGATGTGGCTGTGTTCAGAATTAACCATTCACATTCAAACTCATGTTAAATAGAAATCATTACACACCTGACATCATTTAAAGTGACTCTGATTAATCACAAATAAAGTTCAGCTGTTCTAGTAGGATTTTTCTTAGTTGCATGTCAGAGCAAAAGCCATAGTCCGCAGAGAGCTTCCAAAGCATCAGACGGATCTCATTGTTGAAAGATATCAGTCAGGAGAAGGGTACAAAAGAATTTCCAAAGCATTAGATATACCATGGAACACAGTCATCATCAAGTGGAGAAAATATGGCACCACAGAGACATTACCAAGAACTGGACGTCCTTCCAAAATTGATGAAAAGACGAGAAGAAAACTGGTATGGGAGGCTTCCAAGAGGCCTACAGCAACATTAAAGGAACTGCAGGAATTTCTGGCAAGTACTGGCTGTGTGCTACATCTGACAACAATCTCCCGTATTCTTCATGTGAATGGGCTATGGGGTAGGGTAGCAAGACTGAAGCCTTTCCTTACAAAGAAAAACATCAGAGCCTGGCTGAAGTTTGCAAAAACAAACATGAAGTCCCCCAAATGCACGTGGGAAAATGTTTTATGGTCTGATGAAACCATGGTTGAACTTTTTGGCCATAATTCCAAAAGGTATGTTTGGCACAAAAACCACACTGCAAATCACCCAAAGAACACCATACCAACAGTGAAGCATGGTGGTGGCAGCATCATGCTTTGGGGCTGTTTTTCTTCAGCTGGAACCAGGGCCTTAGTCAGGGTGGAGGGAATTATGAACAGTTCCAAATACCAGGCAATTTTGGCACAAAACCTTCAGGTGTCTGTTAGAAACAGAAGATGAAGAGGAACTTAACCTTTCAGCAAAAAAATGACCCAAAGCACATCTAATTCCACAAAAGCATGGCTTCACCAAAGGAATATTAGCGTTTTGGAATGACCCAGCCAGAGCCCAGACCTGAATCCAATTGAACATCTGTGGGGTGATCTGAAGAGGGCTGTGCACAGAAGATGTCCTCACAATCTGACAGATTTGGAGCGCTTTTGCAAAGAAGAGTGGGCAAATATTGCCACGTCAAGATGTGCCATGCTAATAGACTCCTACCCAAAAAGACTGACTAATAAAATCAAAAGGTGTGTTAGTTTAAGGGTGTGCACACTTAAGCAAACAGGTTATTGTGAGTTTGTATCTTTTATTTTTGCCCTCAAAGAGTTCAGTTTGTTGTTCAATTGAATTGTTCATGTTATAGGTCACATTTAAGGTGGAAAAGGTTCTGACATGATTTCTCTTTGTCTCATTCTTTTACATAACAAGAACCTGGCATTTTAACACGGGTGTGTAGACTTTTTATATCCACTGTATCTGATATCTCAGTCGGAACATATATCTCTAATGGCTGATACCGCAAAAGATTCATTTCTCTGAAGGCTTTGATTTTGACTAACTACTGCCTTGAGACTTAAAACACCCCCTGGACCCCCCCCCCCCCCCCAAATCTGCCAGCAGGTTGGTGACTCACCCAGGATCAGTGATGTTGGTTGCGTTTACAAAGTCCTCGACAGTGAGGCTCCAGTTGGCATGGTCTCCCTTCACCAGGCCCGAAGCGATGACAAAACTCAGCACCACCAGGTTGATGCCCGTGAAGATCTTGTTCACCACCGCCGACTCGTTCACGCCGAACGCCAGCAGGCCTGCGTGGGTGTTAGCCAAAGTGTCAGATCCGTGGGCGGTGATCGAGCAAAGGCAGTCATTATGCCAAACTGTACAGGCACTCTTCCCATGCTCTAGGGCAGGGGTGTACAGATCTTACACTACAAGGTCCATAGCCAGGAGAGGACCTGGCTTTGACAGACAGATTTGAATACCCCTGCTCTAGGGCAACAATGTAAATGCAGTCAGGGATATATCGCTTTTTAGCTTTACAGTGGCTGAGGGGGCGTGCCATGGCTGAGGGGACATGCCATGGCTACAAATGTGTTTTTAGACAGGTGAATGAGAGACTTACCAGTCAGCAGCATGACCAAGATGAGGGCAAAGAGGTCTGGGTATTCAGCCAGAATTTTCCCAGGTACCCTGATGGACATGGAGGCTCTGAAGAAGTCTGAGATCTTCTGTTCAACCAGGTTGTCGAAGGTGGAGCTCCAAGCGCGAGCAACACTGGCTGTGCCTGAAGGACGGGATGAGGACATCCAATGAGAGTCAAGCATTACAAGGGGCCTCTGCTTTCTGTCAAGAGGCCAACCAGGACATGAAACTGCCAGAAAAATCTCTTCAGCTCAAGTTATCCAGAAACTCAGAATTGCTAATCATCTCAAGGGACTGGGTCTTGCAATAAAATCATTGCTGCCTAAACAGCTTAGACTAATACCCTGTCACGTACATGGCTGTTATCAATGCACCTCACATGACCAGCTTCTATCTCAAGCGTGTTTCTTGCAACCTAATAAAATAATCACAGATAAACCCTCCTGGCTCCCGACGGAATCACTTTCCCGCTGGTTAATCTGAAATTACCCAATTTCAGCCACTCCCTATATTCTGCTCACCAATGACATAGGAGAGAATGAGATTCCAGCCGGTGATGAAGGCCCAAATCTCCCCCACCGTCACGTAGCTGTACATGTACGCCGAGCCGGTCCTGGGCACACGAGCACCAAACTCTGCGTAGCAAAGGCCGGCGAGGACAGAGGAGAGGGCCGCGATGAGGAAGCAGAGCACGATGGCCGGACCGGCTTTCTCCCTGGCCACCTCCCCAGCCAGCACATAGACGCCAGCCCCCAGCGTGGCGCCCACCCCTAGGGCAATCAGGTCCAGGGTGCCCAGGCATCGGGCAAAGTGGGTCTCCTGCTGGTCGCATTCCAGAGCCCGCCGCCGGAGCAGCTTCTTGCAAAAGGACGCTAGCTTCTTCTGCGCCATACTGGGACAACCGGGAGGTTGCTGAGTCAAATGTGAAAATTGTGCGAGGAAGGGATATTTGAATACTGTGAGGGAGGAGTTCTGGAGGGAAATTCCAGATAGTCACATCATTCAGTCGGTTGTGTATAACATGCTATTCTATAGTCAGAAACTTGTCATGGTGACTTAATCTAAAGGGGAAGAACATGTCAGTAAGATTGACAGACAATACAACTCTTTACACAGAAGAATGCAGACTTCATGACTGACAGGTTTTAAAATCCATGAACAAGGAAACAACAAAATGATTTGTCAATGCAAAACTTCTGAAACCTCCTGGTATTGTATTTTTCATATATTTTGAATGTTTTGTAATGCATGGTATACACAGTACATTTCTAATTGTACGTGAAATACCTTTTTTTTTTCCTTTTTCCAAATAAGAGTTTTGTTTTCGGTACAGGTCAAAGGCGAAAGTCTAAAAAGCCCTCTACAGTTAAGTCATTTTAATCTCATACGGTATGTGCCAAAACACTTTACTCTGAGACAAGGAATTTGAATTTAGGCTTGAAACATGAAGTAACAATCCTCAGAAAATGTGCGAAACACTTAAAAAAAAATAATCAAACTAGTTCTAATCTTGGAATTCAGTGCAGGTTCATGGCGTTCTTATGAAAGGACGTGTACCGCTCTGCCAACCAGTGTGTATTTAGACGGACGCGGTGGTAAACACAACAGTATCAAGCACTTCACACGCACACGTCGTTTCTCAGAGACACCCCCTGGGCAAAACGCCTCAGCATGAACCGTGGCCCCCCCCCCGCTACACTCACAGGCCTAATCACAAAACAAGGAGACGCATGGGCCAGGTAGCTCTGAGGACAACCTCAGACCTATCCAGCTGGCGTCAAACCCTGTTCTCTCGGCGGGTGTCACACTGAAGCGGGGACAGCGGGGCTTCAACAGGCCGTCTGGAGGAAAAGTGAAAAATGTCAGATGGCAATTTAGGCCCAGAATGTGTCAACTGAACCAGATCACTGGCTGGTAATCCCTCAGAGGAGAGAAGCCATGCAATGCCAAACCGTAAACTCACCTTGGCAGGGAACGGGGAATCTGAAAGACTGGCTTAGAGAGGAGGTCAAGAACCCTGTTCATTTGCAGCATAAAGAAACTAAGCTGGGAGAATGAAGTGAAGACCTAAGAAAAGAGAGGAGGACAGGGAGCCGGGGGGGGGGGGGTGATAGCGTAGTTGGCAAAGAAACATGGGAGAGCGAGAGAGAGAGAGAGAGAGCGAGAGAGAAATGGGAACGGAAAAACTTGCTGAAAGGCTTCTGACTTGACACAGCACAGTAATTAAAATTTAACAAAGCAGACAGATGATCCCAAAACAAAGCCGGGTAAAACTAAAATACATTAATTAATATATATATTATAGATTCATCATAATTGTGCCCCAAAAACCACTGTTCAACTGGAAGAAAAAGCTGCTCAGGCCCACCGTGGGCACGCCACAACTCCTGTCTGAGCACGAGCCGAGGTCAACTAGCTGGTCCCGGCTCACACACCAGAGATGCCATGCAAGATTAATAAGGCCCAGTCTGGGCAACACGCCCCATTGAGAGTAACAGAGCATCCGTGTCAACTGTGTTTCCGTGTCTTGAGACAATGCCTGCAGGAAACACCAGCGACGGCAAGTCATACACCCAGAGCACACATTCCTCTGGCCCTCTTCCTCAATATGTAGTGTAAACACTAAAGGCTATTAGCTCAATAAATATACATATCTCATTCAGCTGTTACCACAGCCATCTCACAAACCGCTTCCCAAGCGTTTGACCAATGTGACTGACCCTGTCCATGATATCAGTCTTCAATCGGATGACTGCGTCTGAGCACTTCGCCACATATTTTCTTCCTCCTTCTAGGCTTACAAGAGGACGGTACTAGCGAGGGGATTTGGGGAAAACCAGTTTCTGGGATCAAGAAAATCAAGCACATAGTTGGCATTTCTTCTCTATTCAGAGGATAACCAATTGTGTTACATAAGTCTGCTAAAGTTCTCAGAGGTGAAGAAATAATTACCGACAAGTGCAGCTTAGCAATGTACATGGTGTAAACTGTGGGCTACACTGCACTACAATGTCTCAACATGTTGTGTACGCTGAAGACATCACAACTTCTGGCCACGACGACAGTGCAAAATTAACACAAGAACACAGCTGAAAAGCAGAACTTGTGACACAGGAAATCTGTCCTGGTTGCCAGAGCAACAATGCAACGTGGTTGTCCTGCCAACGGAACACAACTAGAATCAAACGGACGGTGGATCGGGGAGTTGGGGATTGAGTAGTGCACGACTCAGTCCGAACAATTCAAGGAAACAGGGAAATTCGGACGCACCCGTTATCAACTGACCATTTCATCACTGCCAGTGTTGGCCAAGGAAGGGCACGTTACTCAACCTACAGGTCTGTGACTCCAGGACGGACGTTTCCATGGTTACCTCGCTTCAGCTTCTGAAATTATGCCAGTGTGTTGTCGCACGCTAAATTTGCAATTCATCAGATCCTCTCCTCCAAAGGGCAACCTAATTACGGGTCGGGATGACAACAGAGCTTCAGCACAGCCGCCGACTCATGTTAACTAAGACCGTTTATTATGTAGTACCCGAACCACAACGCACTTCATCGATCTGCCCATTCTATGCACACATTTTCTTCCCAGCCTAGGAGCTCAGAGTGTCTACTCGGGTGACTCTACCTCTGCTATTGCAATCTAAAAATCCAACATGGAAAATTGCTTTTCCTGGCCTCCTCCTTACAATCTTACCACTGATCTGTACCAATTCTCTCAACCGACTTGCCCCTGTGGACCAGGCTAAACCACTAAAAGTAGTAAAACCTAACACACTAAACACATACAGTCAACTGAAGAAGTATTGACATCTTTCATGAAAATAAGCAAAACTGAAAGCAAAAAATAAGCAAGACAAACAATGTGTCATATTTTGGCCGTATATTTTGAATGGAACACAATACTTTCTCAAACACAATCGATTTTATTGAGCAGTATTTTTTTGGGGTTTCAAAGGAATAAGCACCCTTAAAAAACATAAAATTAAAACAAAGTGGCATCTGTTGTGAAATTCTAGTCTTTTTAGTTGGCCTCAGTATCTAGGAACTGTATTGATGCCTACCACCTGTTTCAGTTTCCCTGGGGTATAAATATGAGGTGGCACGCATGTAAAATCCTATTGTCACCCATCATCATGGGTAAAACAAGACAGGTGGTTGTTTGGCACCACCTCCATGTCAACACAGTCTTTGGAAGGTTTGCACAACAGAAGCCCTTACTGAACCACCCTACCAATTGCTGCGCCTAAACTTTGCCATGTGTAATTGGGACCATGACTGGACAAAATGGGGCAGCATACTTGGAAAAAACACCCGATACCCACAGTTAAATATGGAGTTGAAGCTCAGTGGCTGTAGACACCTAGAACGCATTTCAATTAACAGAAGTACCTTCCAGGAAACGTTTTACAGGAAAAACAAGTTTGCTGTGTTCAAGGAAGGAAGCTTTGATGCATTTGTAGTATTTCAACATTGTGTAATGGGCTAACAATAGAATTACATAACATTTTGGCTTCCAGACAAATTGAGAGCATCTGTGTTTCAAGTCTGTCCCTAGGACCTATTGTTTAATTGATCAAATATGTGGGTAGTAAAGAGGTGGTATTGTGGACAAGTTGACACATTCCATTGGGGTAGCTTGAAACAGGTATTAGCAGGGGGGATCAAATCAGGGCTGAGTTATTTAATACCCACATTTTCGGGGGCTTGAAGCACTTATAGAGAGATGGTGGTCAAAAATGTTTAAATATTTTTGATATATGGTTTAAGACTAACTAGTTATGTAAAATGCTTCCACTTATGGCTAATTAGCAAATATTTCCTTAAAGTAACACCCGAGTTAGCTAGAATTAAGGCTTCACACTTGCAACAGGAAACATTCTGTGCCAAAATACCAGGACTGTAAACTAGCCACATGCGGCCCCACGTTTTAAGACTCACCACACGTTTACCTGGTAACTAACATGGCGCTCTCAAATGAACAAGTGCTATTTTTTGAGCTCCCGGTGTGAATGTTTTAGTTGCTTCCCAATGCCAGTTTTTTTTTATATTCTGTTCATAAATGGAGCATGAAGCAGACATTACGGCTCATTTAATTGAGAAATAACGTCTTTAGATTTCAGTAAACACAGAGTAGCCTTTTTTCGGAATTGTTTCACACTACCTCGGAAGGTATAACCGATACACATTTGCCAACAAGTCTTGTTCATATGAATCAAACTATCATAGTGTAAAATCACTCATCTCGGCCTATGGAACGATGCGCAACTACTGTAAATCCATACGCGCTAGAATCATCACGGTTACCAACAAGTCTAGCTAATGCTTGTCAGCTGTTTGCATATGACACCAAATGTTGTTGTGTGAACGCTAAATATATAATCGTATAGCCATACAAATATTGCTAACATTTTGCTAACATAGTTACATTACAAATTAATTGAATGAAACAACTGTAAATTAATCCTCCAGGTGTGATATACATTTTCATCTCGCATTAACTGCAGTTGATATAAGAATGTTCAGCACATGTGTCTGAACACTAGAGAACACCGTATTTTTTATTGCTTGTGTTGTTGCCCATATGTTGCCTATATGATTAAACCAGAAAATGGATGTGATCCAAAGGCAGTTGAGAGCAAGTTCGTTTACTGTGCATGCATTTACACCTTTAAGAGTCGGTTTCGCACAGATAATTTAAGACCAGTCTAGGATAAGAAAATCATGTTAAACAGAAAACTCAATTGAGATTGTTGTTTTAGTCCTAGCCTAGGCGAGTCTGCGCAACCGGGCCAAAATGTTTTGGGGCATATTTTGAGTCGCTTTCTCAGACACGGATTAAGCGTAGTCTAGGATTAAAAAAATAAATAATAATCTAGTTCAACAGCAAACTCCATTGAGCTTGTTTTTTTTGTGTTAGACTAAGTTTAATCTGTCTGCGAAACCGGCCCTTAATATTTAGAGGTTGCAGTATGATTAGTGTTAATGAAAGTGCTGTGGTTCTGGATAAGCGTATATTCTCATTTAGTATCACTTTGTATCTTATTTATTGTTAGATTTTCGGTCCCAAAATATTTGGTCTCCCTTGACATACTCGTCAATAAAAAGGGGAAAGAATATTGAAAGGAAATTACAGAATGAAAATAACCTGAAGTTCAAACTCCGCATTTATTAATTTAAGTGACCAATTTTCACATTACAAAAGCATACTGTATAATGTACCAAATAATGTAACTGCTCGATCATGCATACTGTTTTAATAACATAAAAGCATTCATCTTTTTCAAATTGGCCGTCCATAAACTGCTGTCACACTGCATTCCGATCGCTGTTATCCTCTATAATTCTCCCCACCTTCAGTGACTTTCCAGAGTAAATTTTATTCTTGACATTCCAATGACTCCTATGGTAGAAAATACAACACCACTCGGTATTTCCAGAGCTAACGGAAGCTAAATGAAATCATATGACTAGTCGCATTTTGGTTTCACACTTGGAACACCGCTGACAAAATCTAATCTAGATTCGATTAACCACCACCTACCAGATTAACCACCACCTACCTGTGGAATAGATGGACCTCCAAATAACTTCTGCGATTAGCAGGATGAGAGCTGCTGGGCTACCGACTGACCTACTGCCTAGACTGCTGACTGAAATCGCTCAACTGTCTACAAACCTGATACAACCACATTACCGTAATCTCTGACGTAACTCTGGTGAAGGCCACTGCGTAGCGAGTGTGTTTATTGCCTTAGATTTATAAAAACAAAATAATTTGAGATGTTAAGTAACTCGTTCATGCTCGTTCAGGTTTACCTTGCTCAGTTTTAGAAGTCAAATCTCCTTAACTGAGAAACTGGTTGGTCAGGGTGAAGTGCCCCCCCCCTCTCAGCGCCTTTCTCATTTTCACATGGGAAAATGTACTTCAAACTGCTTAACCAAGCAGAATGAATGGTTAGGGAAGCTAACTTGTTACGGAGCAGCATTTTCTAGTGTTTTTATAACCCTTACTGACTCATTTCTCTAATGCTGCTTCATATCAGCACGGCCTCAGTAGCACAGGTGTTTCATATATGCATTCAGAGCACAATCAACTGAATGAAAATGAGCTAAATGGGAATCAAAGTTCTTTAAAACAGTTTTTGACAACAGATTTTAAGGAAATCAAGTGTGTAAAATAGGGCCAATATAACGAAAGTTAAGGATACATAATTAAGCTGCATTTGACTTACGCATATTAGCTTAGATTTGCGGCTAATATTAAATGAGAACAGTGTTATGTTTGAGGTCCAGGGCAGGCAGCATATCATACAGCCTAGGATGCAGGTTAGAAACGTCCTAACCAATTCCCTGGAATTGCATCTCCAACCCATATTAGAACGCAGTGTGATTTTACTGATATGGTGTATTGAGACAGTAGCCACCCAAACGAGTCCAATTACTATTGAAAATGATCAATTACATTTCCAGGAAGGTGATGGAATAATTATTGGCCTGGCAACAATGCATCCTTGGTGGATTTCCTCATCGACAAGAAAAAAGCTAAACTCCGGAGAAAACGAAGCAGCTGCTTTTGGATTACTAACCTACAGATGGGTGATAAATCAAGGGGAAAATTCTGAATTCTTGACCCCTACAGTGGGGGGGTCCAGGGGCTCTTTTATGTGATGAAGGGCAGATTCCTGGCCTGGTTTTGGGTCCTCTAGTGAAACATTTCTATCCTGATGAAATCATCCTTTTCCAGGACGACAATGCCCTCATCTACAGGGCACCAGGGGTCACTGAAAGGTTTGACGAGTATGAAAATGATGTGAATCATACTTTTACATAACAGGCTTTTACATAACTGAACACCTATGAAAGATCTTGGCCCATCGTGGTTGACAGCACTCACCAACACCACCATGAAAACACCAAATGAGTAAATATGCTTTGGAAGAATGGTGTTCCATCTCTCCAGTCAAGTTCCAGATACTCGTAGAATCTATGCCAAAACACATTGAAGCTGTTCTGGCGGCAAGTTTTTTCTTTTAATTTGTCACCCGTCTGTAGATGTAAACAACAATGCTGATCATTGAGACACAACCTTTTGGTTATTATGCAGACAACATTTTCCAGATGTTTTTGAGTATTTATTGCAATATTGTAGGCCAATAGGAAAACAGACCAAACAGGCAAAGATTAACAAATAAAACATGGTCGTTATATATTATGTAAACTTTTATATATAAAAGTTTATTTCGGCCACGCAAAAAATCTTTATTGCCCCATTGTATATGTTGATTTCCTGTTTTTCCACCAATGACAATAGGATTCAATGGCCAGGTCTAAGCCATGCAGCAGAAGACAAAACTGCATATTTTTTCAGTTTGCTGCTTCGGAAAAAAGCAACGGCAGGAATGTAACTGCTTTCATGTATTATTATAACGAGATAGGGGAGGGAAAAAAAAATCTCTAGAAAAATCCTTGTTTCAAAAATCCTTACACCAGATAGCTTGCTAACTCACTCGTTTTCTGAATTCACTTTCCCCCTCCTGCTTAACTTCAGCTACAAGTTAAATGCACTGCATGTGAACATCCCAGCAGCTTCCCCTTACATAGGTTACAAATAATATATGTATATATGTACATACTATTTACAGTGACAGAGATACAGTTGTTGAGGAGCATGGGAATGTCGGCCACCTGTGGAAGAGGCAGTGTGGGCCCTAGTGATAAAGCAAAACAGTTGAAGGGTGTAGGGTTGGGCGGCCGAGCTGTGGAGACCTCACCAGTTTCACCTCTGGGGCTGCTTTAGAAAAGAAAACAAATCACAGGTAATTCATGGTCTCCATGGCACCTGAACATTCGTGCTGGCACATCTACAGTACTTCTCCACTTGATGTGGACCAAAACTAGGCTTTAACATTGAAAACACAGGGTTAACCTCTAGAACGACATTGTCCTAACATGGTTACGTAAAAAGGGCAGATGTGCAAAGGTTAGTCCTATGCTCTGACTTTGACGTTTAACAGATTAACGCTCTGATTCTGTGACGTGTAAAGGTTCCGTGCTCTGATTTTATGATTAGGTTAACAGTCTTTCATAGAAAATAAACAAAAAACTGACAAGATGTCAGAGGTATAATTTCACCAACTACTGCCAAAGCCATTACAAAAATAAAGGATATTTTCGTCCCAAATGAAAAACAACACCAAATGATTTATAGATCCATTGTGATACAGTATAACTGTACAATATCAGGAACATATTTGAGGGTGCTGGAGATTAGAGCGTTTGGGTGAATTTAGTTAATTATTTTTTTATGTTCTCTGTACATGTAATTGGTCATAAAGGGGGTTTAGATGAATGAAGAAGGTTTGCATTACAGTGAAAAAGCCTACATGAAATGTAAAATGTTAGATACTGCCTTCACGGTCCCTCTGAAAAGCCTGAATGGATAGTTTGAGTTAAAAGGGGAAGTCAACAATGTCATACATCCTGAAAATTAATTTCACACAGTATATTAGAAATGCACAGGGTGTAACCTCATTATGTCACTAACATTTACTCAAGAAAAATTATCAACGATGGCGTTAGTTTCTGAAAGATTGTAACTGGGAAGATGGACAGCCAAGCTAGAGACATTTGTGGTTAAATGAAATGTGTCATTGTAACCCACTATAAAAATTCAGTATTTAGCATGTTACACAGTACTACATGCGGGATGGGAGCAGTGAGAGCATTAGCATTAATACGAATAAAAAGCATAACCAAACTTACTTTATTCACACCTAAAAAAAGGGGAAAAACATTGTAAGACACAAAAACCTGTGATACAAAGAACAGTATCTACCCAGGTTCCTTAAACTACAACAGAAATGTACAGTATCTTCCCAAATTACACAATTAAATTGATGAGAACATTTTTACACAAATATTATGCATGTACATTGTGCATGATTATCTTAATTCCACTCAATTATGCTTTTAGTAAACACAACATTTGTAAAATATAGATAAGTGCCCGAGTCTTGAATGCTGAGGTCATATTTGTGCGTGCATGTGGTATATGTCTATACGTTCATGTGAAAAGTTAGTACACACCCTGGTTATCTTTGGCTTTTAATACATATTTGGACACATGGATATCGAAGCTATCCAAAACAAATTCACTGATAAAGGCAACCCACCCAATTTAACAAAGTACCACAAACCTTTTAGGCAATTGAAATGCACTGAAATGCCATTTCCTTACGTAGAAATAGTTAGTACACCCCTTTACCATCACATACAATGAGTTTGTTGCACAAAAACAGGTGCAAATGATTTGAAAATGATTAGTGTGTGATTTGGGAGGGTGTGTCCATTCTTCCTTAAAGATTAGAAACTTGGTCGGATTTGGTTTCAACCATATGGGTGTTTGGTAACACATTGATGTTCATGAGTCGGGATTTCAAAGCCATTTCCAAGCAATTTGGAGTATTTCATTCCACTGTCTGACGGATCACCTACAAGTGGAGAACATTTATATGTCATTGGCAATCTACATAGGACAGGTCATCAAACCAAATTCAGGCCAAGGATTGTGGCTGCATTTCTGCTTCAGGGCATATTGTACTGGAGAACTGTTGACACAAGTCAAAAAGCTGAAACGGAACCTAACATGGATTTTGGAACAGGACAATGATCCAAAAGACACACGCAAATGACAGAACGACTCAAAAACAGTCAAAGTCCAGATCTCAATAATATCAAAATGATATGGGGGTGACCTGAAGTAGGCCATGCATGTAAAGCCTGCAAACATGACACAGCTGAAGAAGGACCAGAAAGAAAATTGGGAGAACATTCCTCCCAGTCGATATAAGAGACTGATAGACTGTTATAAGAAAAAGCTACATTAAATCATTTCAGCCAAACGGGGCAAAATAAGCTATTGAAGCAAAAGGTGTACTTTTCCTGCACTATGCAATGTCCTTGCTGATGACTTTTGATGAATACATTATTTCCAAGAATAAGCTTTCGTTGTAATTTGGTGAATTAGGTCACCTGCATCCATCAATAGTACCGAAGACTACATATCCATGTCCAAATATGTACCAGACAGTGTACTCCTTTTTCACAGCTGTATACAGAGGATATAAAAAGTCTACACACCACTGTTAAATTGCCAGGTTCTTGTGATGTAAAAGAATGAGACAAAGATAAATCATGTCAGAAATGTTTCCACCTATAATGTGACCTATAATGTGAACAATTAAATTGAAAAACTCACAATAACCTGGTTGCATAAGTGTGCACACCCTTAAACTAATACTTTGTGGAAGGACCTTTAGATTTTATTACAGCCCTCAGTCTTTTTGGGTAGGAGTCTATTAGCATGGCACATTTTGACGTGGCAATATTTGCACTCTTCTTTACAAAAGCGCTCCAAATCTGTCAGACTGTGAGGACATCTCCTGTGCACAGCCCTCTTCAGATCACCCCACATTTGTTCAATTGAATTAAAGTTTGGGTTCTGGCTGGGCCATTCCAAAACAATAATCTTCTTCTGGTTAAGCCATGCTTTTGTGGATTTGGATGTGTGCTTTGCTTTGGGTCATTGTCGTGCTGAAAGGTGAACTTCCTCTTCATCTTTCTAACGTACACCTGAAGGTTTTGTGCCAAAATTGCCTGGTATTTGGAACTATTCATAATTCCCTCCACCCTGACTAAGGCCCCAGTTCCAGCTGAAGGAAAAAAAGCCACAAAGCATGATGCTGCCACCACCAAGCTTCACTGTGGGTATGGTGTTCTTTGGGTGATGTGCAATGTTGTTTTTGCAACAAACATACCTTTTGAAATTATGGCCAAAACATTCAACCTTGGTTTCATCAGACCATAACACGTTTTCCCAAGCGTTTTTGGGGGACTTGATGTTTGTTTTAGCAAACTTCAGCCGGGGCTTGGATGTTTTTCTTTGTTAGAAAAGGCTTCCATCTTGCCACCCTACCCCATAGCCCATTCATATGAAGAATACGGGAGTTTGTTGTTGTCACATGTACTACTTGCCAGAAATTCCTACAGTTCTTTTAATGTTGCTGTAGGCCTCTTGGAAGCCTCCCTGACCAGTTTTCTTCTAGTCTTTTCATCAACTTTGGAGGGACAGCCAGTTTTAGGTAATGTCTTTGTTGTGCTATACTTTCTCCACTTGATGATGACTATCTTCACTGTCTTCCATGGTATATCTGATGCTTTTGTACCCTTCTCCTGATCTTTCATCAATGAGATCAGTCTGATGCTTTGGAAGCTCTCTGCAGACCATGGCTTTTGCTCTGAGATGCAACTAAGAAAATGTCAGGAAAATCCAACTAGAACAGCTGAACTTTGTGATTTGTCAGAGTCACTTAAAATGATGGCAAGTGTGTAGGGACTTCTATTTAACATGAGTTTGAATGTAAATGGTTAATTCTGAACACAGCCACATCCCCAGTTATAAGAGGGTGTGCACACTTATGCAACCAGGTTATTGTAAGGTTTTTATTTTTCATTTTTCCCCCTTGAAGATTTCAGTTCTTTTTCTTCAATTTTTCACATTATAGGTCACATTAAAAGTGGAAAAAGTCCTGACATGATTTATCTTTGTCTCATTCTTTTACATCACAAAAACCTGGCATTTTAACAGGGGTGTTTAGTCTTTTGATATCCACTGTATACACACACATACAGGTAATTACCAAAATAAAGGAAGCGCTAGGAGTGTGCAGGGTCAGTTTTACCTTGCCATGATTCAGGTCCACTCAACCACTTAGAGGGCAAAACAAAATGGCACAACTATCCTAAGGGATCACATTCAGCCTATAGTGATGTGGCATTTCTATCCTGATAGGAGCTCTGTTCCACCCGCAGGCCACCAGCAACCCCACCACTAAAACAGTAATCCACACACACCAAGGCTGTCTCAGACACCAAACCGCAAACACATTTAACACCTACTGGAGATTAAGGAGCGTCGCATGAAAACAACCACAGTGAAAACATCAAAACGATGTATCTTTATCATGGAAGAATATATACAGCGGCAAGGTAATCGGAATGCAACTAAATCAACTGAAATAACATGAAAACATCAGATGGGAAACCTTTCCTGGTGGGAAGACAGCAAAATACATTCAGGCTATTGTTTGTGTTTGTCTTTCACACAGAAATTGAGTATGACACTTGTTGATGCAGAAATCAACTAACAAATGCTGTATGCTTGCTATGCAACCGGTATACAACAGGGTTAGCAATGAAATGTTACTTCCGAACCTGAAAAGGACCACTTCTAAATATTCAACAGCCAAACATACCTAAATCAGACTTGAGTAACCACACTGTGGGCCTGTCAGAAAGTGAATCATTATTGGATTTGATGAATAACCACTGTTTGATCAGAGTTTGACTTAGCACTTCTTTCCTCAAAGGCCATCATTTCACAGACCTCTTTAATGAATCTATGATTTACAACAGTCCAAAACAGGTCAAGACACATATAGAATCTATGCCAGGGTCATAAGAGCGGTTCTGGTGGCCCGACACCATATTAAGACGAAAGGTGCTTCCTTTATTTTTGGCATTGCGGTGAATAATGTATTTTTATTGTATAAAAATAAATGCTATTCCCTTTGCTGGGAAAGAGGCATGGACAGTCCGCCTCGCCCATCGCCACCACCTTCTCCACTCCCTCCACCCACTCAGCCAGTCACAAGCCCAACCCAGATAACCCTACTGGCGTACTTTTCCAGGAATGTAGTTCCGGTCTATGGACTCATCCTGGAGGAACATGTGGAGACACCGCTCGTTTTGGGCCAGGGGATGACCAGCGAGTCTGCAGACAGACGACAGAGAAGCAGGTTTCATGTAATTAACAATTATAATTAAATATTAGCGGAGCCAAAACGCAGATGGCTGGGGCTTGATTTGATAACGCTCTGACATAGAAAGACACAGCCATACAGACTGAAATATTAGCCAGAAATTATTCCAACCTGTTAATGAACTGCTCCAAGCCCACCCTCCGCTCCTCAATGAAGGCCTCCTCAAAGATACCCTCATCTCCTCGGAAGGGCAGCTGTCTCTTTAAAGCTTTTCCTGGGAGCGGAGGAACCACGATCTGTAGTATGGGCACATTTTTAGTAAATTAATTTAGTTAGACACACAGAAACCGAAACTTATAGAGGTCTGTTATTTTTATCATAGGTACACTTGAACTGGGAGAGATGGAATCTAAAACAAAAATTCAGAAAATCACATTGTATGATTTTTAAATAATTAATTAGCATTTTATTGCAAGACATAAGTATTTGATCACCTACCAACCAGTAAGAATTCCAGCTCTCACAGACCTGTTAGTTTTCTTTAAGAAGCCCTCCTGTTCTCCACTCATTACCTGTATTAACTGCACCTGTTTGAACTTGTTACCTGTATAAAAGACACCTGTCCACACAGTCAAACAGACTCCAAACTCTCCACAATGGCCAAGACCAGAGAGCTGTGTAAGTACATCAGGGACAAAATTGTAGACCTGCACAAGGCTGGGATGGGCTACAGGACAATTGGCAAGCAGCTTGGTGAGAAGGCAACAACTGTTGGCGCAATTAATAGAAAATGGAAGAAGTTCATGAAGACGGTCAATCTCCCTCGGTCTGGGGCATCAATGATCATGAGGAAGGTGAGGGATCAGCCCAGAACTACACAGCAGGACCTGGTCAATTACCTAAAGAGAGCTGGGACCACAGTCTCAAAGAAAACCATTAGTAACACTACGCCGTCATGAATTAAAATCCTGCAGCGCACGCAAGATCCCCCTGCTCCAGACCTGAACCCAAGAGAAAATCTTTGGAGATCATCATTCTTTGGGGATGCTTTTCTGCAAAGGGGACAGGACGACTGCACCGTATTGAGGGGAGGATGGATGGGGCCATGTATCGCTAGATCTTTGCCAACAACCTCCTTTCCTCAGTAAGAGCATTGAAGATGGGTTGTGGCTGGGTCTTCCAGCATGACAACGACCTGAAACACACAGCCAGGGCAACTTAGGAGTGGTTCAGTAAGAACCATCCCAAGGTCCTGGAGTGGCCGTCTAGCCAGTCTCCAGATCTGAATCAAATAGAAAATCTTTGGAGGGAGCTGAAAGTCTGTATTGCCCAGCAATCGAAACCTGAAGGATCTGGAGAAGGTCTGTATGGAGGAGTGGGCCAAAATCCCTGCTGCAGTGTGTGCAAACCTGGTCAAGAACTACAGGAAACGTATGATCTCTGTAATTGCAAACAAAGGTTTCTGTACCAAATATTAAATTCTGTTTTTCTGATGTATCAAAAACTTATGTCATGCAATAAAATGCAAATTAATTACTTAAAAATCAATGTGATTTTCTGGATTACATCACTCACAGTTGAAGAGTACCTATGATAAAAATTACAGACTTCTACATGCTCTGTAAGTGGGAAACACTGCCGATTTTGCAGGTTATCAAATATTTGTTCTCCCCACTGTACTTCATGCAGATTTTATAAAACCTGCATGGAAATATAACTAGTGAGAAAATTAAGTATTTCTGTGGGTTCTTACACACATGAAATTCATAGGATGTGTTATAAACTGGATTAGTAAAATATAACATATGTAAGCAATAAGGCGGGGGTATATTGGCAATATACCAAACCCCTGAGATCAACCAATCAGCATTCAAAACACCCAGTACATAAATATATACAACTGTATTGGATAAGATTATACAGAATGCATCTTGAAATTGTTATTACACTGGTGTGATGGATAGGCAAACTGTAACGCTGTTAGAACTGACCTTACTGTCTCTCTCCAACTCGTTCTTCAGCCATTCAAAGTCACTGTACCTTCTTCGCACAACAGAGTCCTTCAGTTTGAAGATGGGCAGGTTTGTCTGCACGTAAAAACAGAAGAGTTAACAAACTGGAGAGCAGGCATGTCCTTAACAGCACAACCGTGACATGGTCTGAAGTCACTTGTGTAACCCTTTATCAATAAATAGCTCTGACTGCCGTGTGTGTGTGTCTGTCTGTCTGTCTGTCTGTTGACTGTTACATCATACTCCCTGACGATGTAGAAAGCGACTGAAAACCGAGGACAGTGTTTGTGAGACTTTAGCATTTACACATTAAGTAATGTAGTCATGTTTATAAGGTAGTGGACTCCTGTCTGTTCCTCGTGTGAAAACACCTCTCAATAACACCATGTCATGAATGTTTAATTAACTGGTGTCTGGCTACTGATAACTCATGTAGGTGAATATGCTAGCCGGCCCAGTAATCACTTGTCTTGCAGGTTATAGGCCTAGGTGTACCAATCCCAGGCCGTGCAGGACTTTCCTCTGGTTTGGACAAAAAGCCTACTGTACATATTTATATTTTAAAAGGGCAAAATGTACTGCAGTATACTGTAGTCTGTTGGCCATTAAATTGCCTGTCAGAAACTCTGTTAGCCTATGTTGCCAGACAGTCCATTCAAAAAGTAATCAGCAACAGCGATGCTATTGTAGCGAGCGAACACGTTGGCAATTTGATATTGGCACAGCTAGTCGTATTAAACTGCATTACTAATTTGGGCAATTCAAGATGTCAAAATAAGGACTTAACATTTGAACCAACAAAAACTTAAGTATCTCGGGGGGAAAAGCGAGAGGCGTCACCTAATCTAGGCCCAGTCAATATCACCGGTCTCGATTTCAACACTGCTAGCCAGTAGTACCAACTACAACACTCACCCGCATTCGCACTTCATAGGTGGTGAATCGGTTCCGCCCAACTCCAACTGTTTGTGGATCATAAACGTCGATTTCAAGAAAATTGCTTGGGGGGCCATATGCATCTGTCAGATCCTGAGGTTTAGAGTTTAATCGACGGGTGTCTGCAACCGTAGGATCCGACATGTTTTTGTTTCTGCAGCTGCTAACCTAAAAACTATGAACCGCCACGGTATTTGTTCCGCAGCCAATCAAAGCAAAGGAACCCCAACTTCTCTCGAGCCAGACGGAAGATTCTTCTTCCACCAATTGCAGAAGAGAATGAAACGCTTGTCAAAATAAATTAACTAAACGAATAACTATTTACACAGTAAATACATTTCAAAGTGTTACAAATATACAAGTGCTTTTGCATTTAAAATGTTTTATGGAATATGTTAGTATATAGCGTTTTTTTAAACATGATTTATATGATTCTGTGTGATGTCCTGTCCTCGTGTAATTAAATGCTTTTGACCAGTTGATTTTGATTTACCTAGTTAAATAAACTACCGTTCAAAAGTATGGGATCACTTAGAAATGGCTTTGTTTTCCATGAAAACTTACATGATATGAGTTTGAATAGGAAATATAGCAAAATGAATAAGAAATATAGTCATTGACCAGGTTAGAAATAATGCTTTTTAATTGAAATAATAATTGTCCTTCAAACTTTTGCTTTCGTCAAATAATTATTCATTTGCAGCAATTATAACATGCAGACCTTTTGCATTGTAATTGTCAATTTGTTGAGGTAATCTGAATAGATTTCAACCCACGCTTCCTGAAGCATCTCCCACAAATTGGATTGGCTTGATGGGCTCTTCTTACGTACCATACGGTGAAGTTGCTCCCACAACAGCTCAATAGGGTTGAGATCCGGTGACTGCTGGTCTCTCCATAATATACATCATTTAATTATACTGTAAGATTAGGGAGCTGTTTTGCATGTTCTATCAAAGGGCATACATTGATTTTTGCCAGCAGGGTGTGCTGTTGATTACGTACAAAGACTAAAACTTATGTCAGTACAAAAAAATAAAACAATCAGAGATGGATAATTGCAACGGTCCAGATGTGAGATGAAATAGTGAATGCATCACAATTCCGTGTAGGCTTACACCACCTCGATGTTTTGATAACTGTGTAGACATCTATATGACAACCTGAATTGTATCAACATCTTTGCCCATATTTAGCCAGTACTTTTTTGTAGAGTGAATTGACGCACATATGTTGACAAAAGACACCTTGTGATGACAAGATTCACACTAAGCGTAAGCCTGAACGTAAAAAATCTTATTTGAAGTAGATTCCCAATGGAAAAATGTATGGTGAAATAACCCAAAGACCCCCTTTCCGATTTTGTTGCATGGTCTTATGGGGGTTATGACGCATCGACTATTTCAAATTTTTCCTTTAGCTTTATGATAGAACTTTGTGAAATAACGATTATATAGGTGAAAAAAACAAATGTTCTGTCACAGTGAAAACACAAAATTGAGGAACCCCAATCAATTCTGGTAAATCAATACATAAAAAAATATTTATGTGCTAAATTTCAGTTATGGTTTTAAAGTTAACTTAAAAATGTCCGTAGATGGCTAGTGGGCTTACTGCAACCCAACGAAACCTTGTTGGCGATATAAGTAAATGCTAATTGTTAATGTTATGATGCGGTTGTCCGAATACTGGCGTACAATATAGCCTACTTAACAGTACTTAATTTTACCATCACTGGCGCTGTACGTAATTTGTTGATGTTTTGGAATGAGGATGTTTTGGAGCACCATCAACTTTTCAACTGAATTATTTACCAACAAGAGAAAAACATATTGGTTATGTTCATGCCACATTAAAAAGTGATTGACAGTTAATGTAGGCTTTATTTTAACTATCATAATGTGTGTATAATGGAGCCCGTGAAAAAAAACAGCTTAAGGAAATCAATTCCGGTCTTATAGGGATGTGCTCCTTCCAGGGAGCAACACTTGGGTACCGTTCTTTCGGGACTCTAATGAGTGTCCTTTGAGCACAGTAAGCATGTTTCCAGAACAGAAGCCTGGCCCCCTGTTGCATCACTCGCTGTATTTGCCAACCACTCCCCAAACAAAGTTCTTCTGTGTAAAATACACTGGGAATTGTAGTTCTTGTTCATTATTGTAGTAACAATGTAGGCATGTCTTGGCTCTATTAAGAAATCAATCTTTACAGAGAATAATAATCCTTGCCTACAAATAATATACATATATATTGACTGTGCAAAAAGTGTAAAATATTATAGTTATATGTATAATATTTTGATTTGGTTGAAACTGATTTGGAGATGAATAGTTACTATAGCCTAGACGTCAGGCTACTTGGGCAACGGAAATCAGATTTAAGATCTTTATTGGGTAACTTTCCATCTAAGGCTTAGGTGTGTTGGTGTGTACACTTGAGGAGACGTTACATAACCCAGATTTTCAGCACCCAAGTACCTATTTAGCTCGCAAGTCGCTCGCTGTTTACACTAGTGGTCGTCACATGACTGACTTCATTTCCCGGCAATCCTCTTGACGCATGCGCAATACGCATTGTCTGGCAGTGGTAAACAGACGTCAGAAGGGAGTCTTCGCCTCGAGTCAAAACAAAACAAAAAAGAACTACGATGAATGAATATTTCGACCACCAGAACAGCCACAAGTTGAGCAAAACTAATTACTGAAAGAGTGAAAATCCAAAAGGAACCTACGGAACCATTTTTCTCTACTTTTTAAAGGATTTGTAAACTCCGAAATAACTGGAGTTAGCCAGCTAGGTGGCTATCACGCTATTTTTACAACTACGTTTGGTGTGTTTGAGAGTGCAGCCGAGGTGAAACGTTACGGGTAAACTTCGAGAAACCCTGGATTACGAACTGTGCGTCAAAGTTCCAGCGGGACACCGACTGATTGGAGTTAAAGGACATTCTAGAGGTTTGTGTCCGCGCCTGCATCGTGCTGCCGCTGTTTCTGCCGCCGCAGCTGCTTGTGGAGAAACATGGCAGATGGTGACACGCGCGTACCCACAATGTGGAGTAGCGTGAAAACCTGAACCAGAAAATCTGACTTTGTGATCGAATTACCTCCTCGCTTTTTTCTTGCAGACCACCATGATCAAACGGTTCATTAAGGTTTTGCTCCCAACATTTATTTTTGTCCGTCAACTCAAAAACGTAGCATACGTTAATGCAGTAGCCAAAGAAACAACATCCCACGTACTGTTTTCACTTATTTACAGCAGTTAATGTGTAAATGTTTAGATAATACTATTAACTTGAAACATTGATACTTTTATTGCTAGAAGATCCGTGATGTTTCACGGAGAGCAGTCACTTATGTATTGTTTATTCTGTTATCATTTAGCTCTTGTTTCCTAAATTCTGATTCATATATACATATATACACATATAGAAATCACACATTTATGAACACATTTGTAACTATTATTATATTGGCTCTAGTATTCTATTAAATAATAATTATTTTTCCATGCGAAGGAACGAGACTGCTCGTTGTTTACAAGTGCAGACCGGACATCGTAAACCTATTCGGTATTTTGTAATAGTGACCCACTGTGGTAATCCTTATTTGTTGGTTCTTTGTAAAGCTACATGTCTTTCAGGGCTACTCCTTAATTTTTTTCAGTGGTGCAATTTAAAAAAAGAAAAACTGCATTTGAAATTTCATGTAGTAATTTGTCATGCTTTTACAGCTAGTTTTTAATTTGGCTAGGTTATTAGAAACATCGCGTCTGTTTAAATTCACATGAACAAACAAATAATACTAAATTGAGACAAATGTATTTTTTTAATTTAAAATTTACTATACTGCAAAATTTTTCACTTAACACTTAACGTGGGCCATCAATCACATTGGTTTCTAATTGCAATCCAGATGTTGTCGTGCATTAGTCCCTTGCTCCCCTTTGTTCTTTCACACAAAGGAACCCTCATCCCAGCCCTCTTTACTCTATGTAAATCGGAAGGTTTATGATAGTTACTATTAAGGAGATTATTCGGGTCCCCTAATCTCCAATCTCGGGATTAACTGCCGCTATATTGGTGTATCCAGATTATTGTCTCTCTTCTATTAGTCCCCTGAGTAGGTGAAGGAATATAGCATTTTTTTTGTTTGGATAAGCAAGTTTACATTTAACTCTGGTTATACAATCATTCACTTAGACAATCCAGCCTAACTTCTCTTTGTGTATAATAATAGGTGTACATTTTCACTGTTCCTATTCAACTGACCCTCTTATGTAGACATTTTCATTGGGATGTCCAAACATTTCTCACCATTATTTATTTTGTGTCATTATATTTTAAGTGTTGTCTCTTAGTTGTGTACATTTGGGATAGGTGAGAAGGGTTAGCAGACGTTTCTTTTGAGGAAAATCTCTGAACAAAACCTTACAATGGAGGACCCAAAGGCACCAGCGATTGACCCAGATTTCGAGCCACAAAGCAGACCTAGGTCGTGCACGTGGCCGCTCCCCAGACCCGACATCTCAGCTGTCAAACCCGAGGGGGCAGACGGCCCTGAATCCGCCGCGGGAACCCCGCCCGCGGACGAAGACAAACAGGAGCAGCAGCAAATCATATCAGAGCCTGAGAAAGCTGTGGTCTCAGAGGGAGGGGCCATAGCCGGAGTGGGCGGAGCTGCGCCCCGTAAAGGGTCTTCCAGACGCAACGCGTGGGGCAACCAGTCGTACGCAGACCTGATCAGTCAGGCCATTGAGAACTCGCCGGAGAAGCGCTTGACCTTGGCACAGATCTACGACTGGATGGTGAAAACTGTGCCTTACTTCAAAGACAAGGGAGATAGCAACAGCTCAGCGGGGTGGAAGGTAAAACAGTATTTAAATCAATTATTGTTTTGTGCCTTGTTAGAAATGACAAAGTCATGCTGACCTGTTCAGTGTAGTATTCTTACATTGTGCTAACCTATATTGTAAAAACTTTTAAAAAATGACAAGAACACGAATACAGTGGTTGAACTAACCCCCCCCCGCCCTCTTCCTTAGAATTCAATCCGCCACAATTTATCGCTGCACAACAAGTTCCTGAGGGTCCACAACGAATCGACGGGCAAGAGCTCCTGGTGGATGCTGAACCCCGAGGGGGGCAAGACGGGCAAAGCCCCGCGCCGCCGCGCCGCCTCCATGGACAACAGCAGCAAGCTGCTGAAGAGCCGCATGCGTGCCAAGCAGACCAAGAAGGCGGCGGCGGGCCTGGGCGGTGCCGCGGGGGGTGACGCTGACGGCGGAGCGGACAGCCCCAACTCGTCCCAGCAGTTCCCCAAGTGGGGGGTGAACAGCGGCAGCCCCTCGTCCCGCGGCAGCCTGGACGACGGTGACATATGGACCAGCTTCCGCCCACGCACCAGCTCCAACGCCAGCACCCTGAGTGGCCGGCTCTCCCCCATTGCGCCCGGCCAGGAGGACGAGGACGATCTGCCCGAAGAGGGCCTGTTGGGATACCCGACGGGCAACCTGCCCCCCACCCTCACCGAAACCCTGATGGAGGAGCTTGACCTGATTGACGGCCTGACCCTGATGACGGGGCAGCAGGGCGGGGCCAGCCCCAGCACGGCTCCGGCGGCGCCGCCCACCCCCCTGCCCTCCGCCTCCACCCTGCTGCCGCGGGCCTCCGGGTTCCCCTCCTTTCCGCGGCTGCAGCCGAGCCAACCCCTCTCAGGCCCGCCGAACCAGGCCGGGGGGCAGCTGCCGGGCAGCCAGTGTGGCGGCAACAACAAGCCCTCAAACTATGGCAACTCCCTGTTCAACCCCGTGCCCGTGGCGGGCTCACGGGGGGGCGGGGGTCACTACGGCACCCACGTCCCGTCCAGTCTGGAGGCGCTGCTCACCTCCGACTCGCCTCCCCCCAGCGATGTCATGATGACCCAGGTGGACCCACTGATGCCCAGCCCGGGTGGCGGGGGCATGATGGGGATGGGGGGGCCCGTGGCGGGCGGGCGGCCCAAGCCCGGTCAGCTGCTGCTGGGGAAGGGACTTGAGCCCAACAGCGCGGCGCCCATGGGAATGCAGTCCCAGCACCACCAGCACTCCCAGCTGGGCCTGGGCATGATCCTGTCGGGCATGACTCAGGACTCTGCCCAGCTCTCTGCCCTCAAGGCCCAGCATGCCCAGCATGCCCAGCTGCCGGTCCTGGGGCCTCATCACGGGGGCACCGGTGTGGGTCTGCCGGGTTTGGGCCAATTCGGACCACAGAGCTGCTTCCTGCCCAGTCAAGACCGCCTGCCCACCGACTTGGACATTGACATGTTCACGGAGAACTTGGACTGCGACGTGGACTACATCATCAACAGCGACCTCATGGATGGAGAGGGCATCGATTTCAACTTCGACCCCATAATGCAAAGCGGGCAAAGCTACTCTGGCCCTTCGACCACACAGAGCTCCGCCCATAATTGGGTACCCAGCTAACTTCCCAGCACCCCCTGCGGTGTTGGCAAGGTGTGCTGAAATTACACCTTCAGGTTCTAGCCTACTAGAAGTCAAGTCCTCTACAGCGACACCACACTTATCCACCCCCATGTTTTCCCTCTCTTAGTAACTCACTTCCTGTATCTTGTGCTTTGTGCCGGAGATTAATCTAGAACATCAGCAGCTACACATGGAACACATTTGCCTTATTGTGGCAAGTAAGGATCTCCATCTCACAAAATGAGAACCCGAAAGTAAGAATATCACCTGGTGCATAATGTTCTTCATCTCACAACTGGCTGGAGATCGCAGGCAATTTCTTCATTTTTTAAAAATGTTTAGCTTTTTTTTTTTTTGTACTTTCGAGTTTCCCTTTGGACTTAGATGCAAGGAGACCTCTGACATTCATGTCACGTGCCTATCCAAGTGGACAGTTAGGGGGTCAACCATGCATGAGGCTTCCCCTGGGTTGGAAAACCTGGAATTTTTGGGGGTATTTTTGGAGTGTTTTTTTGGAAGAGCATGGTATAATTTTTGGGACGTAAAATGACAAAGCACAACTAACATCTATAAACTACTTGAGGTAAATACAGAAAAATATGACTTTACCAAAGTAGTTTTAGGATGAATAAGTTACATCTATTTGATGTCTTTGATGTTGAAGGTGGAGTGGAGAGTGTACAAGGAAAAAGAAGATAGCCAGTGTTTTTGGACATTATTGTTAGCGGTGAATGATTAACGACTTCGCCATCTTTGACAAGAAATTAAGCTTCTGTGTCTTTATGGGGGAGCAGTGTTCACACACAGGAAAAGACTGTGAAGATGCAGCTGGACATTTCCACTGACCAAGGCTGAAATGTTAACATGCTCCAGACCAGGTTGAGGGTGCATGACAATACATTGGAATTCGCCTGTTGGCCAAACTTAGTTTAGTGTGTTTGTTTGGTCGTTTGGTGGTACGATGCTCGTTTCTGTTTCAGCGAAGAGACAGAGGCTGCAGAATAACTAATTTCAGTGGTAATTCAATAATTTGCAATAATTACAATTTGGCATTCATTAATCTGCTCAGTGTGTGCTAAAGAGCAGAGTAGATATCACTTTGGGTGCCCCCCCCCCTCCTTTTTGTTTTTAAATGTACATTTACAATTAACAATATGAAGAAATGTCAAACTTTAGTTTTTTTGTTTTTTTACTTACAGGGGGCATTCAAAGGTAATATTATTTTCCAGCCAATGATTTGGTTGGCTGAGTATTATTGTTGTTGAAAGCAATGAGTCTCTACTGGTGTGGTGGTCGCTGGGAGGTTTAGAGGGGCCAGATTTGGCTACGGTACCTGGGAGGGTTTCGGCAAAAGAAGAGACTAAATCCAAGTTGAATAATTTCATCGGGGTGGGGGGGTTGTGTGCGTGCTATGCAGATCATTCAGGAGAACCGGAAAGAAATCTTGAAGGAAATAGTTAAGATCTCTTCTGGAAGGGTTTTGCTAAATGTTGTATCCCCTCAAACAAGGGAACCCAGGGCTTCAGATGGGAATGTTTTCTCTCACTGATTACACTTTGTTATACATACTAACACAGTCTTTTTTTAATACATGAGTACAAAGTGTGAGAAGTAAAAAAAAAAATTTACAAAAGAAAAATTATATTTGACTATAGTTTAATATACAATTTAGATGGAGGTTATACGTGAAATATTAACAGATATGAATATATTAATAATCAGAAATCTTTTTGTAATTGGAGAAAATAATTTTAGATCATTTTAACGGTCATTTTCTATATATTCTTTTATTTTTGTAAAAGATGAAATGCATGTAGATTTTATACATAACCAAAGGAACACTAATAATTGCAAGGCAGATAAGAGGGTGCTTGGAACAGGTATTTCAGTGTAGATAAGCTTGCTGAGTGGAGCCTGTTCAAAGAAATCTGACATTTTAAAGGATTCTTAATTTTTTCAGACAACCAAATCACTTTTTGATTTAAATGGCATGTTATAAAAAGGTCCCAACACTTTTTGGTCGCAATTTGTTTTTCAGTAACTTAAACACGAACCAGCCACTTTTTCGTGCAGTATGGAAGCTCCCGAAAAAAAACATTAACAAATGTGAAAACGAAATGAAACTACTCACATTTATAGCGATGATTTACTAATTAAATTGTCGTTACACCCTTTTGCTTGCAATGTTACGTTAAATGTTGTAAGCCGTTTGCCCCATCCAGCTGTTTCATGTTCCATGGAGCCTGCTGCTAGAATGGACTGAACTATTGCTCCAGTCACAACCCAGTGGAATATAACGTTGCAAATTGGCAGTTACCCAATTTTATGTGTGGAATGTCTGAAGACCCGTATCACTTTACGAAGAGCTTTACGGTTCTAAAAGGAAAAATATTTATGTTTGCACCAGGATAAGGAAGTCGATTGGTGGTTGGGGTATGTTTCTTGAAAACAAGTACAGTTACAGAAAACAACAACATTCCATTGACATTAAAGAGGTTTGGTTGTCGAAAAGCACAATTCTCCTTTAACAAATGACAAGCAGGTGAGGCGAGGGGAACTGCATATGTGAACCAGTTTAACTTGATTTTTCCCCAAAACTACTTATTTGAGTTGGCTTGCGTAATTTAAATCTGCAGTAACTCTTTGGGTTATTCAAACAGAATAATGGAAAATATGTCCTTTAAAGCTGGGGTCCTAAATCCTGACAAAGTGGTCATCCAATCTGTGTTTTGGTAAAAGGTTGATGAATGTGACTATTCTTAGTGTCATAGAGCAATCAATGCATGGACTGAAATGATCGTGTGAAGTTGACCTGGTTTTGTACATTGACATTGTTTACAAACAAACTCATGTTTGTAGATCTGATACAGCGGTTGACCTGAACTCAAAAACCATGTTATATTCTTCAAGAATTGAAAGTAATATTAGTATTTAAAAATGTGTCCAAACATTCATATAGAAACTAACGCTCCCAGCTGTCAGGTGGCAATGCTATTCAAGGTGATTTTCTTTGTTAAAACACAAGACTGGAAACCAACAGCCCATTTCCTTGACCAAGGAATACTTGGAATCCTGCCACCTTCAATTAACACGTTAAAACGGAAAAGTAGAAATTCATAAGACAGACGTATACGAGACCTTTAGTCATGTATTTCATAATGACAGTCTCGTTTAAAGTTGTTTAACTACCCACATGGAACACTAAAACATGTCATATCATAGATGTCCTTTTTCATGTTGTCCTTTTTTTGTGTTAGGCGGGAAGTTTGTATTTAATTATTTGTTGAGTTGTATTTGAATTTTCATTTTTTTTACTGTTGGTTGACCAGATTTTCCTCTGAAATGCATCCTAGAGATAGTCGGACATCGTCATTCATAGTTTCACTGTAACCATGTGAATACATAGCTGTTCATTTGTACAAAGCACTCTTTCTCACAGATTTTTCTATTGATCGGTGCTAGTTGTCATTCATGACACACCTGAAGAGGGCCATATTGCTACCGTGCGGATGTAGATTCATTCAGGGCCTTAATTCATTCTTATGCAGCGCAAGGATGTCTTGAGTACAGTTTGTGGTTAGTTAAACAGACCTTTTATTCTTATTTTTCATTTATATATATATATATATTGTGATCCCCCCAAACGTTGTCACTTATAATAGCTAATAAAATAAATTAAATGTAATTTGAGGTATTTTATTAATCCAGAAATCTAAGCAAAAGGCCATTATTTTACCGGGGGCCCATTTGATTTACGTCTAATCAACTTGGCCGCTGTGATTGAGTCATAGCATTGTTATGGTCATCGGCCAGGTCTTTGAAATGTATTCAGCCCCTGTGCATCTTGGGATTGTGTGACTGTTGAACAAGAGTGACTGTATGGAAGCAGGTGTGTCGGGTGGCGGTGTAACTGAGCCGCTAGGTTGACTGAAAGTGTTCGCGGCTGTGTTTTTAAAAGCAGAGGGTTACGCGCGACATTCTTTTCCATGGGCGATGTATGCCAGGCCATGTCTTGAATGCTGTTCTGGTGTTCCCTTTACGTTCAACTGCAATCATGGCCTTTTGGCTTTGTGTCCCCTATTTCCTGTCATTTCTCTCTTTATAGTTTTCTTCAATATCTTTAATACTCTGTTTCATACGATAAATACTTTCTTATTTTGAAATAAAAAAAATGCCCCCCACTTTGGTGATACAGTATTTTAGTAGGTAAACAGGTTTGAGTACCTTTTTGCATTTTTTTTTAAGGGGTTGGGGGGGGTTGTTGGTTGGGGATGATGAGTTGTGCATAGCCGATATGTGTTGATTACTTTTGATTAATTTTTATAGTTTGTCTCCTCCCAATCTCACTTTACATATTGTAAAGTCAGCCAGAGATGATATTGAATGCAGTTCTGGAAAGTGGAAATAAACGTAATCTGTTTAACTCATTTGGCATGAGTCATTCTTCTGTCGTTTTAACATGTCGTTGGTTGGCCAGGACTCATATTCCTATGATCCAAGGACGTCATGGTTTCAGAGAATATACAGTCGCGACGTCAGCCTCTGAGACATTCTGTGTTTCAATCATTAGTGTGCAAGGCCTAGAACCTGCCACTAGAGGGCATGCGTGTATGAAAAAAAGGATTCTCAAATGTTCCTCCAGAGACGCCAGTCACTTGTTAATGTGGTGACATGGTATGATGCCATCCAATAGCAGCTACCATGTTTTAATCATATGCTTTCACAAGGGGACCCTTTGAAATGAACAATGGATACATGTAGGGCATCGTCTTATGAATTATTCAGGCCACTTCTGCAACCTGTGGGCCGGTTATCTGGTGGGAGCAGAATGTTGGTTGGAATAAGCAAAAGCCAAACCTAGATGATTCATCTCTCGTCCTGTCTCTTATCAAGACAGAGTGGGTTAGCCCCTAAAATCACGCCGACTTTGCCCTATTTCAGTGGCAGGCATCCTCAAAGGAATTGGAAGCATCTAGCCCAAATGACCTCACTTCAGTGCCAACTGTTACAAACACGATAGGCCTGCTTCGTACCACATTGCACAACAGCGCGATGGGTTAATTGCGGAGTTCTCAGTAAAGTGGCTACGGGGGTCAGGGGATAAGAAGGGAACTTGGCCCACGCTCAGGGATCCGTGATGAGTTGCTATCAGACATGCGCAAATCACCATGCCATCTGCCCCATCTCCGAGGCCGTAACAAACCCAGGCTGTTTCCTAACCCCAGTCAACCAACCAAGACAGCCATCCTTCAGATGGTTCACTACACAGTTCTTTTTCAATAGTTATATTTCCAAGACATAACGGTATGAATCAGCTGGGTTGCTTGACAAATGGAATCCCAGTCAATAAAGGAATGACACAGTTGATAGAACATCTTTATAGAAAAAATAAGTCTCACATTTCCAAAAACATTTTTTTTTTTGGGGGGGGGGGGGGTGAGTTCACATATGTTATATTATATATCTTTTTTTTTTTTGTTTATTTCATTGTCCATTCATTTACGTGGTAAATATTGTAAAACTGTAACATCCATCTCAGTGTCCATGGCTCCATCATCGGGTCAGACGGCCGGGGAGTTGGAAGCCTCCCAGACGGAAACACGCGGACATGCTGACACGCAGCCCACACTCCGGCCGGAACGACAGACATGTTTCCGGTGGTGGGGGCACTGGGCATTCCGGATGGGCCACAGAACACTGTTTCAGAGGACAGAGACGGGGAACGTTCCCCCGACTACAGCCCACACACTAAGCCCAAGGTGGTCAAGTCTGTCCACTCAGCCCCAGTGCAGTTTGGCCTAAAGGCACCGGTGCTAAAAAGCTTCTGGTTTCTTTTGCTTGTGTTTCTCCGCCATCATTTCAAAAAGTCAAGCCCATTATAAGCGTCTTCCACCCCACTGCCTCTGAAATATTCAGGTTGCAGCATAACAGGCAGGATAATAGCAGCGAACACAGAAACAACATAAACGAGGACCACAGTCACTCTGATGCAAGTGTAAAAAAAAAAAAAAAAAAGAAAGAAAAAAGAAAAATAATATGTATAATTTTTTTTTATTGATTCAGCAGTACACACCGTTCTGCTCTGCAAATTTGTACCACGAATCAGCATATTTAATTTTAGGTCATAAAGCTCACAAAATAAATAACTGAAACAGACAGACCTACTTTTCACATGCATAAGATCATGGACAACATGTGACCTTTGATCTACATCCTTTGCTGCATCAAGCCCATGCTTAACAGCAGTTCCAACCCAGTGCAGGCCACTTCTGGAAACGTTTCGGTTGCAGAGTCCCAGTTCATAGTGCTGATTACCTTCAACGACCACTGAAATGCACGTGTGCAGTTTTAGGGATGGTTGAGGTACTCCAAAAGGGAGATTCCTACATTTGATCTATGCCAGAGGACATCAATATAGGAACTGACAGTCACAAGGCAGAGCTTATTCTCGACTCAAAAAAAACTAAACCAAAAAAAACCTAAGGATTACTTTGGCCTCCTCTTTGTGTTCATTTAGGTTAAAATATATATTTTCTCTCTATAGTCTTGGCGGTTGCACAGCCATCTGAGGTACTGAGTTCTCTCAGGTCAGGTGGGGGGCGCATAGCCTCTATTGAAAGCCTGTTTGTCCCTGTGTGGCTCCACGCGCCTTGATGTCAGAAGACTGGGGTTACAGGGCAGCTTGCAGGAGAGGAGATCAGCTGATCTGACAGCAGAAGGGACTCCAGAAACACTCGTGGAATCTTTTCCACCAGACCCCATCCAGTGAACAGAAAGGACTCCGTGCCAACTGAGCTTGATTTGTCTTATAAATATATTCTAAAAAAAAAGTGCTTTTAAAAGAAACTATAGTTGTGTGATATCGTCTTAAAGTGTCTGCTTTTTTTTGTTTTTTGCTTTTTCTGTCCTAACGTGAAAAGAGTTACAATGAACAACTGTCCGTCACCCTGACCAACTGACAAATGATGACGTCATCTTCCCAAAACATTCCAATCCCAAAAAAATACGACAAATGCGAAGAGTCGAAGAGACGAAAATGATCACAAACCATGGGGGGGGGGGGGGGATAGATCTCCTTGCTACATTGCAGAAACGTCCATCTGCTTTCATCACAGTCATCAGAATTGAGACAAACAATACATTTAAAAAAATGAAAATAATTAATACCTATTATAATAATAGTAATATAATTGCACATTAACCATCAAGAGCAGAGATGTTTGATAAGAGGAAAAGATGGCAACTGAAAAGTGGGAAGACCCCCCTGGCAGAGTTGAGCAGCAGGTGGAGAGACGGGATTAAACGGCCGCAAAGTGTGTTCAGTCGCGGGCTTCCTGCTGCAGTGTGAAAGCTACACCAGCAGAGCGCCGACGCCCGCGTTACCACACACAGTCGGAAGAATTCTGCCAGATACGACCGCATCGCTCCGCGTCAATGGTCGGCCGTTTCAGTGCACCCCTCCGTCTGCTCCCGCGCTCCAACCCAGGGTCCTCCAACTCAGCCCTCCATGTACCGCCGGCAACTAGGACCGTGCCGCTCTCCCTCCCGCCCGCCAACCGACCTAGGCTATCATGTACTGGGTGATGGCTCTCAGGGCATACAGAAGCTCCGCCTGTAGCCGGGCCTCCATTACCAGGAGGCTCACGTGGACCTGAGGGGGGGAGGAGAGACGGAGAAGGAGGTCAGAGAGAGGCAGAACGTGGCCGGGGGCGAAACGGAGAACACAGATGATCAGGATCTGGTAGATTGGGTTCAAGCAGGGTGTGACGGGCGTTATGGAGTGTGGGAACTCCTAGTCGCTACACAGACAGGGAATGTTCCATGTGCATGTGTGATATAACTGTCACTATTCCCAGGGGCTTGGCATTCCGTGTCCAGGCATACCATATCCATTCCTCCGTTTCCATGGAGACAGATAAGGTACTAGACACGACCATCCTGGGACGTTGCTTTATAACACAAACTACCCCAAGGGAAATTGTTAGATGGTGGGAATCAGCAGAAAGAGAGAAGCAAACACTGGCGAGAGCTGCGATTGTACCATCTGGAGACATGTACTATGACTGCTGGATGAACGTCATAGAAGCCTCTCTCCCTGATTAATTCTTTCACCAAATCTACATGAACAGCTATGAGCCTATGGGTTAAAACCTGCGTCGATCTAACAGGCATTGGGGCGTGGCTCCTACCCTCTCAGCAGGTTCAAGGGTCGACCAGGAGGCGGGAAACCGTGGGGCCTTGGTGGCATCAGGGTAGCACGCCACCGATTTAATGTAGAGCTTCAGATCCTTCACCAGCAGCTTGTTGATCTCCCCATAGTTGTAATCGTCGTATCTACACACACACACAAATTCAAAGGGGTCCTTTAAAAAGTCAATCATAAACACTTGGCCATAGGTCAAACCTGCCATAGGTCAAACCCGCCATAGGTCAAACCCGCCATAGGTCAAACCCGCCATAGGTCAAACCCGCCATAGGTCAAACCTTTGGGGCTGGTGCCTGTATGTAAACTGGCAGTGTGCCTCACCTGATCCCCAACATGCAGTGAATGTAGTTCCAGATCGCTCTTTTCAGGTCTGGACTGTGGGTCGACGGGAGGTCCATAACCCTGCGGAAACGCTCGTCCAGCTTGTGCCCAATGTCCGAGTAGAGCCGGTTGACCAGTGAGAAGCCGTGGTCGTCCCAGGAGTAGTCCTGAACAGACAACACACAGCCCATCAGACAGACGTGAAAACAGACCTGAACCATTCTGAGAGGGGTTCCTGTATTAGCTCAGCTAACTGTAGCTAGCGCAGAACCATGCTGCAGTCTGTTCACTGTACAGCAGATGGCGCCAGTCACCTCCCACAGAAAGGGTCAAATGGGTCATCACACCGTACAACAGACAGTTTTTACCTGCACCCAGAACACTTGATAGTGGTCTTCCTCTCTCCGGGCAAACTCCTGGTAGCCAAACTCTGGGTCAGTTATGAAACGAGAGGGGTCCGCAGATTTGATCAGCTCCTCTTCGTCTTCCAACTCTGAGATGACAGGGAGAGGGTTAAAATTGATCGACGCGGGCACCAGGCGGCCAACACTCATTCGGCTCTGTGGGCCTCACAGCTGAGGTGTAGGTGAGTGGGGACAGCTAGGTCTGGGTGTGTGTGTGTGTGTGTGTGTGTGTGAGAGAGTGTACCTGTTTGCTGGACAGTCTTTGTGTTTACGAGACCCCCCTCCCTCAGGTCCTTCAGACACACCCCCTCGCTGCTGGAGCTCAGAGACTGCTGGGACGAGAGACGACACAGCATGTGACCTCGTCCAGCAGAACAGAAACACGTTGGTCAGGCAATGGTCTATTCTGAGGACACACCTACCCGTCTGCGACGCGTGCCGTGTTCCAGGGGCGCGGTGAGGTTGCCGTTGGCAGCGTCAGAGAGGCTGTAGCCCGGGGGAGTGCCATTGGGTGCCCTGGGGAGGGGGGCGGGGTCAGAGTCAGCCCCCGAGCCAAACACGAAGCTAGCGAGAGAGTGGCAGTGGGCTAACAGCACCACAGCCTGGACCAGCTCAGCCAGAGACCAGCACTGCTCCCCCATCTTCAGCAACGCCTGGGGGGGGGGGACAGAGAAGACAGTGGGGCGGTCTGCTAAACCAGGGATTTAACGGCCAATCACGGCCCGCTGAACCTGGGCTCTACCTGGATGTGTGAGTGGGCCGTGAGCCAGGGCTGGTGGGCCAGGACCTTGTTGAGCTGGTCGAGGTGTCGCAGGCGAAGCGGGGCGTCCTCCAGGCCCTTCAGCCACTGAGGGTCCCCCCCTGACTTGAGAAACTGGGCTGAGTGCAGGGATACCAGGTAACCACAGTGATGCCGCGCTGCAGCCTTGGGGGAGACATGGGGGGAGGGACATGGGAAAGAGGGGTGTATGGGTGTGTGTGTGGGGGGGTATGAGTGGTGTTGGGGGGGGGGGGGGGGGGGGGGCGACAGGAGATGTGTGAGAGACATGACCTAAATAGAGACACTACAGCAGCAACAGAATTCTCCACTGTGCTCTTATCAGTGTGTGTGGGTGGGTTGAGGTGTGTGTGTGTGTGTGTGTGTGTGGGTTGAGTTATGTGTGTGTCCGTGTGGGTGGACCACATGTCGGTGCACACCGCCGGTCTGTGTTTCGGCGCTCACCATGATGGCGATGTAGTGTCGGTAAGGGAGGGGGAGGGGCCCGTCCATCTGGAGGATGTAGTGCTGAAGGTGGAGGAAGCTCTCCAGGTACTGTGGGTAGGACGCCATCTGCTGGCACACCGCGTCCACGCACCCTGTGTTGGCCAGGACCGCCACAAGCCGCAGCGACGCACGCTCCTTCTCGGCATTCACCTTCATCACCTGGACCAGAGGAAGAGGAGGGTCAGATGTAGGCGCCGGGGGATTCGGGCGTTTCAACGGCCCCTGTTGCAGAGGGCATCTGGCGGGAGGGGATGAGACGGCCGCTCTTCGCTACTTTGTGTAAAAAGGAGTCCACTAATCAGTGCAGTACACAAAGTTAAATATCTTTCACCGGAGTTAGCCAGCTAGCTAGCTACTGTTGTTAGTCGCTGCGAACTAACATTGCTATGAATTCTCGCAAAGCCAGCTGCCTTGACGTGAGGCCTGCAATAATTTAAAGCTGTGGTTTAAATGACTAGACCACTTGTCCAGCCTAGGCCAATGACGTTATGTTCTGATTTACAGCACTGTATTGGGGATAAATGCCCCCCCCCCCCCCCCCACACACACACACACACACACACACACACACACACACACACACACACACACACACACACACACACCTTTCCGGCTCTAGCAACCTTTTGGTTACTGGTCCAGAAACGTTATAGCTACTTGCCAATCCAAAGTGTTCCCCAGTCCAGAAACATCTGAGACCTTGAATTTAAATTGTACCTTAATTTTAAGATGTCTGCAAATTCACAACATGGTCAAAGCGCCCCGGGTTTAAGTATGTAGGGATATGAGAGGAAGTGGAACTGAGCAGAAAAAAGGGGAACTGCAAGCCAAGGCTGGAATTGAATGAGGCCTCTTTCAGGGAAGAACCACAGTAATGAAGGAGAGAAGTCCAAAACTACACAGAGACACAGAGGAGACCGGCTGGGGGAAAGCTAAGCTCCATGCCAAGAGCAACAACGCCAAAAGATTGAGGCGCTACGTGGGCTAAAGACATCCATCACCTTTCCCACTTTCATACAACAGTTTCTAGGAAAACGTGTCAGCCCAGAGAGAGAGGCAGATTGTGGGTCTCAACCTGGTTGCATGGCGTGTGAAGTGCAAGCAGCCATGCCATGCTGGGGCCAAATGTTTGGGCAGCCTCCTCGGGCGAAGTCCGGGTTTTCAGTTACCACCACCACCAACCCCCCCCACCCCACCCCCCCACGGTGTAAACTTACACCCCACTCATACCAAGGTTATGGTATATCTGTACAACACACCCACTTATATTGGCGGGGGTTGTTGAGTTCAAACACCCTATGGAACCCTCCATTGGCATTGGAGCACCGCGTTAGCATCCCAGCACGGTTTCATTTTTGCATTTCATAAAAGCAAACGTTAACCAGCAGGCGGTGCTGTAATATAAAACGAACACCTCTCCAATGTGCTGGAACAGTTTTGGCCCAGGGGTTTCAATGCCGATGGCGGTCACGGCCTCAGTAATTTTGAAGATTTAACAACCATTTTTCATCAGAAAACAGAAAAGGTTTAAGAAGTGACTGAAAGCAGGCCAAGCTACATATGGCACATTCAAAATGAGTGAAAAAGTAGGCTTAAGTTAACAGTATTTCATTGTAAATAAATAAACAAAATACATTAAATTGGCCACTCGACCACCAATTAACTTGTAGACAGCACATTTATCAACAGCAGCAATCTAGCTGTGGTGCCAATTAGCAACAGCAAAGACATTGTGCAACATTAAAATTCGGCCAGTAAGTGCCTCTACGTCACCTCTAACTGATGTAAGCTAACATTTCCATGTGCTAAAATTAAGAGTCTTGAATTTCTTCTGTCTGGTCTCTCGTAAGTAGCCACTGACTACCCCTTCAGCTAGCTAGCACTGCAGTAGCTCAAGACATTTAGTTTCTCATGGTTTACTGACAACTTTATACATTATATTGACTGTTGGTCATTTAAAACCATAAAGTTGTTCCTCGTGGACAAGCGCAATAACATTAACGAGAGAAGAAACAGCAATTCCTTAGTATTAGTGGCATATTATACAGCTAACCCGTTCAGTTTTGATTTACACGCTCCTTAATTGATAAGTGATACCAAGTTATCATTTATGGGGAAAACTGCAGTGGCCATCATGAGGAAATATCAAATTCAGATTCATTGATATGCAGTTGCATATTAATTACAACAAATGCATTTTTCAGGGGGTTCATAAACATTTGTTGAAAGGCATATGGTCTGAATTTAAGAGTTTAGGTCTGTTTTCATAAACGAACACTGAAAAGGACAATATATATGTTGGGACATGTGGAGAAGTGGAGCGTTAGCGGAGGTCAACTTACCCGTTTGGTCAGGCCCAGAGAGGGTATCGTGTGTCTACCATTAAGACAACTCTGTTGTAGAATGGAGCCATTGAAAATGTTTTGCAACTTTGACATTCACAAAACTCTTCTCTGTACCACACCTTACAGACAACACAGCATCCACTGACCAGGATTCAAATGTTGAACTGATGCCTGCTCAGTTGTACAGAAAACCATGCCTGGAAAGGTTATCACCCAAAAAAAGGCGGTACCCATTAATTCTTGAGAACCCATTAACTCAACAAGTGAAGTTGAACATTAAAAAAATGGTATTGTCTAGTTACGCCCTTTAAGTGTTACTGTGGGTAGGGGGGACCCTTCAAACTTAATTTAAACTGTTTCCCAAGAGACACTTTTTAAAAGACAGTACAGACGTCACTTCTGGCATTGAGTATCATGCGTTGCTTCTTGTAGGACAGGCCTGAAGATGTCCTAATGAGGGCCTGAACATCATGCCTCTGAAACATGTCAAAAGGGGTACAAGTCAGCCTGACCTCCCATCTGCTGTGGTATCTATAACTGGATAATAATGCTTGGATGACTGAGGGATACACCAGTGTAGGACTGGAAAACAAAGATGTTTGCTCTCGATAGCAGTTTCTTCTGTAGAACATTAAACATGTTTTCCTGAAGATGCACCATTACGACTACGTCTTGCAACTGTGCCGTCAGCAGACCCCAAAAGCCATTACTTCATCACTGGCCACAAAAACAACAAGGTTGAATTTTACTACCTACTAAATTAAATTGGTAATATCCATGTTAAAATCCAAACAGCCCTCATTCTTGACTGTAGTGACTAAACACTGTTCATCTGCGACATATAAATAAAATGTGTCATGCTCCTAACTGGAATACAAGATTGAGTGTTTGTCATAGATGACACAGGATTACATGAACAGCCTTGGGTACAGACACGGGTTATCTTACACATTCTTACGCTTCAACAACACCATCCTGAACTGCGTTACCAGCTAAAAATTGTGCTTATGGTCACACAGGATTTCAGAAATGCGTCTCCCCCATGGAGACAAGGAAACCGACCACATGAATGGGACGGGCTAGGTGTTGAAGTCAGGAGCTTGGCTCTCATTGATCCTGGACCTCACTTCTAATCAACTGACCAAGCTAGCTAGTGCGGTTACAGCTACGATTTAACAAAGGCTAGGTTGCTAGTTTGGGGAAGCTAAAATCAAGATTAAATAAAGCAGTCATTTAGCAATTGTAAGTAATAAGTCAGATGCTAAACAACATAGACATTCACAATACTATTTTAAACAAGAGGCTACAGAAGGCTATGAGCAAGGTATTGTAATGCAAAACCGGTTCCCAACCTCAGTCACTGCAGCTGCTGGCCTTACCAGATTCAGTTTCCATAATGTCACTAGCAATCTTCCTCCTGAAGTTGCCAAACGCTGATACGGTACAAAAAGTTCCTGGTTGTAACTGAACTGTATGAAAAGTGAAATCCAAGTACAAATGAAAATTAGGTTCAAACGTAGGCAGGCAGAGTTTGTCAAACAGTAGCTTATCTAACACTGAACAGTAAAGTCTTTTTTAAGACTACCGCGTACAGGCACCTAGGCATTTAGTATTTGTAAACAACTCCTCCAAACCGATTTGCATCATTGTCCGCGGTGTGATTCTCTTCCATTTGTTTTGTCTCCGGCACAAGAGTCTGCAGTTCCCAGGCCTCAGTAATGGAAAATAAAGCCGGCTAACTCACTGTTTTCAAGCTCATCATAAACCACCGTTTGTAGAGTTTGCATTAAACCTCTATTGTGTTGCTCGCGACTGTAATTAAAATGCTTCTGTGCTACAGATTTCCTTGATATTTAGACTGAAGTATTTGAAATAAAAACAACATTTACAAACGCTACATGAGTAGGTAGGCAAAATCGTTGCCATCTTGTTGCCATCTTGTTTAAGCGCAAAAATTGAAAGTGGTTAAATAAAAGGGATATTTGTAATTAGCCTCATTATAAATACCAATACAGAAAACCACTAAGGACGATGTATCGGATAACAATCTGTATCGGGCAATATAGTCCAAAGCATTACAATCAATATCGACCATTTGCTTTAAAATCGCTGATTATTTCCAAAAGATTGTGCTTTTGTCTGTGTAGACCTCTAGTAATCTGCTCCAGTCATTTTATTACAAAAAAATTGTTGTGTGTCCTGTTGTTTTATAGTTATTTTCTGATGCAGTTTGGTTGAGGAAATCTAATACCTTATTTACTACATTTATATTCAGGTACTGTAAAACGTACAATTACAGAATGAGTATGCATTTTATTATAATTGTTCTATTAATTGAATATCATTGTGACAGTCATTTGCTATTATAACATATAGAAAAATATTTTAGACTTCACCATTATTTAACCTGGTAGGTGTTGTTACCATTTCCTATCTACAGTGACAACCTGAAAAGCAAATCACGTTAGCGGTCGTGCTCAGGGACACCTTGGCGTTAGGGGGATTTGAATCTTGGACCTTTTGGATATTAACCACTAGGCCACCTTGTCGCCCGACATAACTTTCCCATTTGTTGAAATTCAAAGCATCATTAGAAGCAAATTCTTTTTCCATTTTTGCCAGAGCACAGGTACAGAAATGACAAAACACTGCTACTGGCAGATTGTGCTATATGAATATTGGTATCGGCCAATCATGTTATTGAGTATCCCTAGAAAACAAGTTATAAAATTAGATTATTTTTATTAGTGTCACACCATTGGTGTTACATAACACAACCATATAGAATTTCAGCAGCACATCTTTTTTTGTGATGGACTAAGCCATCTGGACTGGCTGACGCGACTCTGCGAAGCCGGGAATCGGACAGGTGTTGCGTTGCCATGCAACCGCTGACAAAAAAAATAATATATATATATCGAAGTCGAGCAAGATAATCTAGATCAAACGACGACTAGTCAACTGAACGGGGTTAACCCTAAGAGGTGCCATGACAGTGAGCAGGCAGTCATTTGAAAACATAAAAACTCCCACTGGAAAGAGCCAAGTTTCTTATATTTGTGGTGGGCTGGACCCTCCCAAGGTACTCCGTTTTGAACATTTGTATCTGTCTTCTGGCACCCAATTCTAATTTTGTCCAGTTTATGTGATGGTAAAGTTAGGGGTGCACAAATTTTCTCCACATGATTATTTAAACGACCGTAGCGCACAGACCCTGACCCACTTACTTACTTTCAAGGAACTCAACCCCCTGATGGGGGGGGCTCCCCTGTCAAATAGTAAAGTGTCTGGAGGGGGGGAGGGCCCTGTCAAATAGTAAAGTGTCTGGAGGGGTGGCTGTCAAATAGTAAAGTGTCTGGGGGGGGCCCTGTCAAATAGTAAAGTGTCTGGGGGGGGCCCTGTCAAATAGTAAAGTGTCTGGGGGGGGGGGGGCCCTGTCAAATAGTAAAGTGTCTGGAGGGGAGGCTGCCAAATAGTAAAGTGTCTGGAGGGGGGGCTGTCAAATAGTAAAGTGTCTGGAGGGGGGGGGCTGTCAAATAGTAAAGTGTCTGGGGGGGCCCCTGTCAAATAGTAAAGTGTCTGGGGGGGGCCCCTGTCAAATAGTAAAGTGTCTGGGGGGGCCCCTGTCAAATAGTAAAGTGTCTGGGGGGGGGGGGGGTGTCAAATAGTAAAGTGTCTGGAGGGGGGGGCTGTCAAATAGTAAAGTGTCTGGAGGGGGGGGCTGTCAAATAGTAAAGTGTCTGGGGGGGCCCCTGTCAAATAGTAAAGTGTCTGGGGGGGGGGGCTGTCAAATAGTAAAGTGTCTGGAGGGGGGGGCTGTCAAATAGTAAAGTGTCTGGGGGGGCCCCTGTCAAATAGTAAAGTGTCTGGGGGGGGGGGGGGGGCAAATAGTAAAGTGTCTGGAGGGGGGGGGGGGGCCTGTCAAATAGTAAAGTGTCTGGGGGGGGGGGGCTGTCAAATAGTAAAGTGTCTGGAGGGGGGGGCTGTCAAATAGTAAAGTGTCTGGAGGGGGGGGCTGTCAAATAGTAAAGTGTCTGGGGGGGCCCCTGTCAAATAGTAAAGTGTCTGGGGGGGGGGCTGTCAAATAGTAAAGTGTCTGGAGGGGGGGGCTGTCAAATAGTAAAGTGTCTGGGGGGGCCCCTGTCAAATAGTAAAGTGTCTGGGGGGGGGGGCTGTCAAATAGTAAAGTGTCTGGAGGGGGGGGGGGGCCTGTCAAATAGTAAAGTGTCTGGAGGGGGGGGCTGTCAAATAGTAAAGTGTCTGGAGGGGGGGGCTGTCAAATAGTAAAGTGTCTGGAGGGGGGGGCTGTCAAATAGTAAAGTGTCTGGGGGGGCCCCTGTCAAATAGTAAAGTGTCTGGGGGGGGGGGGCTGTCAAATAGTAAAGTGTCTGGAGGGGGAGGGGGGCCCTGTCAAATAGTAAAGTGTCTGGGGGGGGGGGCCCTGTCAAATAGTAAAGTGTCTGGGGGGGGGGCCCTGTCAAATAGTAAAGTGTCTGGGGGGGGGCCCTGTCAAATTGTAAAGTGTCTGGGGGGGGGGGGGCCCTGTCAAATAGTAAAGTGTCTGGGGGGGGGGCCCTGTCAAATAGTAAAGTGTCTGGAGGGGGGGGGGGCCCTGTCAAATAGTAAAGTGTCTGGAGGGGGGGGGGGGCCTGTCAAATAGTAAAGTGTCTGGGGGGGGGGGGGGGGCCTGTCAAATAGTAAAGTGTCGGGGGGGGGCCCTGTCAAATTGTAAAGTGTCTGGGGGGGGGGGGGGCGACTGTACTTAGTACTTGTTTTAAATAAAAACGTATGTCCAGCTAAGTCACACTTCACTTCATTTACAGAATAAGAGGCTCACTAAAGAGGACAATGTCACATTTCAAACAACTGAAAATATTTGCCCTCAAATGCCAAAACGTCCCTCCGGGACAGCAGAGGACGCCGGGACACGTTGTTGTACTTATCAACAGCTCTGTGTTGGCTAGAGCTGCTGTTGGTGGGGGCTCATGCCTGCTGTTGGTGGGGGCTCAGGGTGGAGGACATCCCATGGATGACGGCAGTCCGGACAGCCATCTCAGACACGCGCACCCGGCTAGTTTCAGGCCGGGACTCGAGACGGTGTGGCATCTACGGCTCATTGCCACACCGTCAACTGCTTCAAGGTTTTTAACAAGCTTTCTATTGTTCCTGGATATAGCGAGAGGCAAGGTGTTGAGTCAGCCCCCTGATGCGTGGATACTATCTTATATAGCAGGCTGACTGGTAAAGAGGCCTCCTGAACCAATCAGTGGCTGTGTTTTCCTGGGGTGTGATCTGGACGGTCTTACTTGGCTTCTGTGTCTCATTTTCTGTCATCACATCCATCTCTCTGTCCAGGAACTGTGGGGCGGCAACACAAGCCCCAACCCTCAGCGGTTTAGAGGGGTGCAGGTCCAGCCCCTTTAGTTATTTGTTCAATGATCTAACAAATACATAGAATATCTATTCATACACATATATGGAAAGATTCCAATTTTTCTTTGAAAAGCATTGGAAAACACTTTCAAAAATAAGATTTATTTTAAATAATTACAAATAATAAATACATATTTAAATACTCTTATTTATCTGTTTGGGGCTCTAATAGAAGATACTCTAATAGAAATGAGAGAGCGACATGCTCTGTGTCTGACAGCACGTCTGTGGATCTGACCCAACTCTATGTGGCAGAGTTCCACCAGGCTTTAATAGGCAAAACATGAGAGGGAGACAGAGAGACACAGAGACAGAGAGGGACAAAGAGAGAGAGAGATACACACACACAAACAGACAAAGAGAGAGAGACACAAAGAGAGAGAGAGAGAGACAAAGAGACAAGGACAGTCTCTCTAAAACTGATTCCTTACTGATGAATCTGTTACATCTGTTAGCTATAAAACAACAATGTTAATGCAAACAGCCAAAACGGTTTTCCAGTCATACACCAACGCTCTCACACCACCACATGCGCGAAAGAACAGCAGTCTAAGAAGCTCTGCTTGAATCAACTAAACATCATATTGCTCTATACGGGTAGCATCATTCTCTTTACTACCGATTCCATCTTCAGGAACTCAGTTCAGCCAAGCCTCCAAAGGAATTTGGAGGAACTTCTTGAGAACAAAATTTAACGAAACGCTGAGTTGTGTGGCGGCCGGCTTCTCCAAAACTAACTAACACCCTGCTGTGCCCATGAAACCATAGTAGGTAGGTCTCGCATGCGTCGAACCGTCTGAGCTGAAAGGACAACACTTCCCACCATGTCAGGACAGAACACTGTTCCCCCCCAGGACGCTTCAAGCCTTCAAGACTCCCTGCCCCTGTAAATATATATCACATTTCAGCGGGGCCCGATAACCAAGCCTGACGACACCCCACTGCAAGACTGACCCAGAAAAACAGGCTCTCAGAGCCACGGTGAAGAAAAATAGGTTCAGCACCTCATCGGGCCAGGCACCATTTCGCCCTGTGTGTCGACCTGTCAGTAATCCTTCTCGCGGAGTTAATCCCGTATGCAAAGTGTGTTGCTGCCGCACTTCAAATTGATCACAACGGCATCATGTTGGGCCTAGAGTTTCAATTAATACATACATTCATCCAGACAGACATGTTGGTATTCTAATAGGGAGATTCCTCTACGACATGCCTGGACATGTTCCAATAAAAATAAATATCAGGCCGAATTGAAACAGGAACTTAGGTCCTTTCATCAGCCCTCAGCAGGAAATTACCCTTTCTTTAAAAATTGCACATAAACTACTTTCAGTACACCTGAACACATTTGTATTCACAAACAAATACATACAAATTCGATTACACATTTGACTAAACACATGTAAAGGCCTCCATAGGTGCAGGTCCAGTGCAATCAAAAGAACAAACACATTAGCCAATTTATAGACTCGTCATGATAATGGCGACAGTTTATAACAGGAAAGTGTGAAGTTCACGGTATAAAAGCGTGAGCGAGGGCGTTTCCACAGACCACCGCCTGGTATTACGTGGTGTGGTCCGAGACGCTGCTGTTCAGAAGCGGCTTCCTGGGAGGCTGAAATTCAGGGCATTTCAGTGAAGGCCTGTCACTCCCCGCGTTTCTGCAGAGGTTAATATGATTTGAAATGCAAATGCCCCAAGGGTAAGATGTGAGAAACAGACCAGGCAGGGGAGCAGTGGACGGAGGACGAAAGAGGAGCAGGGGACGGAGGACGAAAGAGGAGCAGGGGACGGAGGACGAAAGACAGATATTATAATCTGCATTCCAACTGAGGCCTGAAGGAGAACAGTCCCTCTTCACCTCCTTACGCTCCGCTAGTGTCCCCGGTAACGAGTCTCTCTTCACCTCCTTACGCTCCACTAGTGTCCCCGGTAACGAGTCCCTCTTCACCTCCTTACGCTCCACTAGTGTCCCCGGTAACGAGTCTCTCTTCACCTCCTTACGCTCCGCTAGTGTCCCCGGTAACGAGTCCCTCTTCACCTCCTTACGCTCCGCTAGTGTCCCCGGTAACGAGTCCCTCTTCACCTCCTTACGCTCCGCTAGTGTCCCCGGTAACGAGTCCCTCTTCACCTCCCCAGACAACCCGTACAAACATACCAACATGTCAGGTTTACACATGTAGACAAACAGGCTGACAGGTGTAAAACAAAACCTCGGAAATTAAGTGACAGACAGATCACCCGGTGGGAGGTGTAATCTAGAAGAGACGGACAGACCCATGCAATCAAACTTGTACACACAACGCTTAGAAACCTACACACCAGAGGGCCTAAAGACAGGAAAGACAGGTCATTATTCACACAAGGAATTTCGGAGTGCACATCCCTCAATCATGCCAATGAAGCGTCTTTGGTGATCTCCTTACAAGTCACGATGCGGCTTGTTGAACCCTCTCCCAGCCCATCGCCTCTTACTCAAACCAAGAACAAATGCCCAAGAATGGCCAATTCATGTCCAGACCATCAGAACATGCCCAAGAACGGACGATTCACATCTATGAAGAAATGCACGGTCAATGACTGCCATTCATCTTTGCATTGATTGACAGGAGGCGAGGGGATGGGGGGGGGGGGGCAAACTCGAGGGGACCCAATTTGAGTAAGGGTGCACACTTTTCATCAAGCTCATCTGTGATGTGTTGTTGACTGGTTCTGCACAAGAACAGCCTGATGCATAATGCAACAACATGCCAGTTGTATTCTGACCAGAGCAACAAATGTCTAAACCTCATATGGGATGGTTTTTTTAAATTAAAATGAAAAACATGAATTGCATGAAACATGATCAACAAATTCCATGTTGCCCCGGTCTAGTGCAAACACCCGGGAAAACCGTTTAATGTATTCTTTAAATATATATTTTATTTATGACAGGTTTGCTGCAGAACAAAGGTGATGGTCCAAACATATCAACGAATGCATCTAACATCTTTTTCAAGACCCTATATACAGGTGCAGAGTGTACAGAGGTGAAGTCCATCTTAATAACAAATATAAAGGAATTTATGTCTGATCACATTCCTATTGTTCTAGCCATTTCTGAATGTTGAATTGCAGTAAACAAGTTGTCCTTCCCGCACTGCCCCCGTTCGGTTGCAGATGTAAAGACAGCACAGAAAAGAGAAAAACAACTTTGATTGGCAGTGCACCCAGCATCACAGAGCACAAAGAAGTCAAATTCTTACTGGAAACAAAAGGCAATACCAGCATCTTTACCGAACGTTTTAAATTCTTACAGATGACAATGCTGCCACCGATTCGGGGGGAGACAAATAAAAAAAAAACAGCTCCCAGAATTCTGATTGTTAACGACGACCTTTGTTGTATAGCCAGACTATGTGCGACCCCTCACAGAGACTGGGTGCCGAAATAGAATGACATTGCATTAGCAGACACTTTCTTCTGCACGTGCAACACCGTAGAGGTGATGTCATTATCGCATTCGCCCACAAAGACCGAAGATTCAGAGCCCCTCCGCGCGTCAAGACCCAAGGCTGCAAACACGATCAATGCAAAGACATCAGGAAGTCGTCGGGAACTAATGTTGTAGTTTGTAAATCAACCGATTTCCCTTTTCACTAGTCCGCAAGCTACCTGACCAACCATTCTGTGTGTAAATGCCAGGGGTTTAGTTGGATGGACACATTTTGAAGTGACTCTTATTCGATTAGTTAGCTGTTACAGTGGAGTAGCTGACGTTGCTAATCATTCTGCAGCAACTACTTCCCATTCATTGGCTGTGAGTCTGACAAAACAAAAGTATTGACAGCTTGTTATTTCCCCTCAACACAAGCAGCCAGGCCTGCCTACCTAACCCACACAGGTTGTTTTCTCTCAAGGCAGACAAGTACCCCGCCATACTGAGAATGTATGACCATGGCATTGTTGGCACATTGACGATATACCTACTGACTAACAAGCTAAAATAGAAATGTTATTTACGGGATTGTAACACTAACAGTACCAATAATTATCTAATGTGGGCTACGGTAGCTGGCTGGCAATGGCCAAACTACCGTTAGTTAAGTAGCGAACTTGATAACTTGATAACGTTATTTGGCAAGCTACAGTAGCTAGCTAACGCATTAGATTCCCCCTCTTGATATTTACCAGTTCACCTGGCCCGGTCAACTGGCATCTACCTAGTTACACTATCAAGTCAATTGTCTTGAGTTGGTAAAGGCAGTTACCGTCGTAACTACTGTAGCTAGAAGCTACAATTGTTGTTCGACTAGGAAATAAACAAAATGCTCGCTAAAGTAAAACATTTACCTCGAGACAATATGTAACATCATAATTTAAGTCGTTTTGGAGCAAAAGTCAGATTTACAGTAGTTTCGTTAAAGGAGACAATACCTGCCTCAAGTATTTTTTTTTTTTCAAGGCAAATGAATGAACCGCACGGTCGACAGAAGTTCGTTACTTGTACAATGCCCTGGAATGCCTCTTATAGTTAAAAACGCGTTAGCACACGTATTACCTGGTTCTGGACGCGCTGACACTGGGTTCCGATCGGGTAATCCATTTTTTTCGTACAGATGATCATTTTCCAACTAGTTAGTGCATGAATACGTCTCTGTCACTCCTGGTGTTCACCTACCCACTACAGCACCCAGCTAACAAAGCGCAGGACAAAAAAACTTGCAGTGCAGTGACAACTCAGACCAGTAACAGCGGGCCCTATCAAAGTAGAGGGGCGGAGTAAAGGGTGAGTGGCTATGCAACCGCACAAAGCAGCATTTCTCGAACCCATTTCTCAAAGGAACGCCTGTGGGTCTGTGACTTATATTATGGGGCGCAGGGTAGCCTCGAAGCGATTACAAGGATTGGGCCAAAAAAGGTCGCTGGTTCTAATACCACAGCAGGCAAGGTGGGAAAAAATGTCGTTCTGTCCTTGAGCAAGGTACTTAACCGAAATCGTTCCCAGTTTAATAATGAAAATAAGAACGCGTAGTTAGTCATACCTGTTCAAATAACAGGGATAAAATGAATATGCCCCAAGAAAAAGTATGACTGTTTTGACGCGTCTTTCATATAACCGGATCGAGTTACGTCTTGAACTGCCGATGTCCGCTATTTTGCGGTTGGCATATCGAGTGCTTTTCATTTCACTCTGACAAGTTTCACTCTGGCTTAATTCTCAGGAACATGATTTTTTTAATTTCCCTCTGAGGCGTGAACAAGCTCCGTACGCCACTATAAAAGGAACTGTGGCAACTCAAAGAAATGAATGTCGACGTCTTCTTACTTCACTAAATTATTTATTGATGATCTTCCCTGACTTTTTCATGAACTTTCCAGTACCATTATGTTGCATAATAGTCACTTCGCACGATATAACCTACCTTAATCCTTCAGTTAATACTTCAGACATAAACTGTGGTTATTAACATATGGGAGTATACAGAAGGCGTCCTAAAATAGAGAATGACATTTCTTGATTGATTGTTTCTATACACAAGCGTTATTTCCGCTACTATCCCATCTAAATCCAGAGACCTAGTAGTATATTTATTTGGATCATATCCAAATCATACTAATTATTTTAATATGACGTGTATACAATTATAATATATGCATCGTGATTAAGTAGCATTTACCTTTGTTGAGTCTCGCAATCACTCATATAGATTTGGAGAATTTGGTCCACGAACAATATCGGCCTCCGGTATTGGATAGGATGTCACAAACGCTAAAATGCTAGCATTTGAAAATAGCGCCAGAAATGTAAATAAAGCATAGATTCCAATCAAACCTTATCAATAAAAAATGTACAGTATAAGGACAGAACAATGTGCGATTTTGTTATATGGTTGAATTAGCTGGGGGTTTTTTGTCGTTAGAAGGGATCAATGAAGAGTAGGAAAGCAAAAGGAAAGCAATAAAAAAGTTACTATGCATTGTAACAACTTTTCTTTTACGACTATTAACTGACACGGCTATATAGGTACTGCATAAAACAATAAAAACTCGACTAAATGTCTAGTTTCACTCGGTGTAGTTGAAATTAAGTCAGTATGGGCACTTGTCCAGGCATGTTTGACCAGCCAGCCATCTCACATGGAAATGTAAGCCCCAAAATTACAAAAACAGATTAGAACAAGTACAGTACAAAAGTAGTTGACAAACAAACCCCACATTACAGATGGGATAATACAATATAGGTAGATAACTAGGGAAAACAAGATATCTACCTATAACTTTTTTTTCTTCTGATTCTGTTTCTTCAAAATCAAATGGTATCGTTGTAATATCTGTGCTTGTTCAATTTGGACAAAGAGAAAAATCTATTTGAGGAGAAGTTGCCTTCCGATGCTTGCCAAAAGATAATTTCCTTCGTACCCTATTTAAATGTTTTTGGAAAGTGGAAAAAGTATGAACCTGATGACAGTGTTGGCCTGTTATCTGAAGAAACCACAATCTACACCAGCTGAAAAACAAACTCTCGCCATTGTCCAGAACTTCATAATTCAACCCCCCAGCAGAACCACAGGGAAGCAAAACTATAGACAGGGTAACCCATTTGTTGTTTGACTTTTTAATTACTGCATACAATGCCCCATTCGTAGCACTATCAGCAGGTCTCTAGGGGCATCTAAAAAATGCTCATGACGGCTGGCATTTTCAGTAGGTTGTCCTCAGAGCGTGACATGCTTTCCAAAAAGGGGAAACCACTATCTTAGAGCACACCTGGGATAAAAAAAAATACATCAGCAGAAATTGACAATTTATTTTCATCTTTAATTAATCTCATTCAAAATAAGGTGGTTGGGGATTCTAGCAGAGGTCACAACAGCCAATACTAACACAGGCTAATACAGATCTGCTAAAAAATAGATGCCCCTTTTACTGTACCTTCATCTCCAACATTGCCAAGAAGTGGGTGATGGTTCTGTCTGCAAATGCCTAGTTTCACTAGTGATTCCCTGCTCTCGGGGTCTGGGAAGAAACAAACAGCACTGCTTTCACCCCAAACATGTGATATTCACCAAACCATTCCGTTCAGTTATAATTTATTATTTTATCGACCTTCTGCCCCTATGTTGCTTTTGGCTTGTACTAACACATGCTCTGGAATGAATAGTGCTTTTGTCCTGAGAAAGACATCTGGGTATCATTCAATTACGCTCTACTAAATTACTGCAGAATCGTTCCTTTCTCTCTGGACATCTCTCTTTTTGGAGATGTCCCCATTTGCTTCAGACTCACTACTTTCTGTTGCTGGTATTCCGTTTGGTTGTTTACAAATTACTGTTTGGCATTGATTGATTCTTTTAAATACAAACTTGGGTCTTTGAGACGCAAGCATTACCATTGAGTAGTTTATTATTATTTATTTTTACTGAAATGTTGGGAGCGGCGTGTGAGTTTTACACACTTGGCCTGCCTTCAGAAGCAAGTAATGAGCAACATGGTTGATTTACTGAAGGAAGAAAAGAGACCCACAGGGAGACTGGGGGTGAAGTGTCTTTTTACTTCGAGGGTACCTCTGAGTAGGTCTAAATGGTTTTCATGACTGTCATATCAACAGACAGGCCTTAGACAGGGGAATTGTACGGTTGAGTTTAAAACTCTGAGGTAAAAATCGTCCACCTCTATTTTCCAGAAGCTGAACAGGCAAACTTTGGAAACAGTACATATTGATTTCAGGTTATGCAATTTTAGCCAGAACCCATAGAAATTAAACATTAGGCTGTGTTTAGACTTTTTATTTTATAAATCCTCTCTAATAAAGTAGCGAACACCAAACATAAAAAAAAACATTGATGGGCATCAATTGCAAAAATTCCAGGCAGCTGAGTTTAGTAAAAGCTTAACGCTGGCATAAAACTAAGATTAAGATTTCAGGATACATTCCTTTGATCCTGTGTCTTTAGAATAGAGATATCAAAAATACATATGTAATCTTATTTCTACTGTACTCAGATGTAGTTGTTTTCTAAGATAAAACAAGCTTGTGCCACAACTAACAGTTTCACTACATCCTGTGTGATATTGTTTCATTTAAAACTTCTTAGACTTACCCAAGTCAACAGCTTTGTGTTGACAGGAGTGTTAAAGATCTTCCTCGCAGTTTGTTTGGTTCATATTCTGGAAAGATGCTGCTACGATGTCAATATCAACCAGCAGTGTCGCCTTGCATCCTTCAGCTGGCTCACTTCTGAAGCTACCCTCATCGGTCCCTGGATGGGAGACCATGTGCGTCTGGAGGTGGTGTTGTAGGGCCACTAAAGACCCCGATGCACTTACTGTAAGAGTTGGAGAGTGAACCGCTCAAGTCCACCTAATCCTCCCTAACTGGCCCATTCAACCTCTGACTGTTTCCAAGATATTTGCTATCAACGAGAATGTGTTCTCAGTCACTTTCCCCAAGTAAAATAAGTGTTGACCTGTATATTTAACTGTATTTTGTTCATCAAGAAGGCAGCCTACATTCATTCTCTCGTCCTCACATGAGGTTAAAGTAGCAAAAGATTCATAAAAGGGAAAGATACCAGTCCCATTAGCATTAGCTTGTTTTTCTGGAACAAGTAGTTTATTCAGATCATGGAGCTTTTATTTGGGCTCTAATAGCAGGAGGTATTGATGGTGTCAGCTGTGCAGGGAGTCAATAAACTACCATGTGAATGTTTGGAGATACAGAACCCAAGTTACCCCCATGAATGATGACAGCCCACAGTCATTGTGGCCCAGTTGCGTTGGGAGAGGGGACTGGTGTTTCAGCATTCTCATGTAGCTGATAAAAATACATCCAGGCACAGAGGACATACTCAGACCAGTGACAAGTCATCGTTGTTAGCGGAGACCTCAGAGCTATGGACAGCTGGACACTGAAATTGCATCAGCTGATATGTTGCGCCAAAGTCTGTGGCAAAGAACTGATGAAATGCCATGACGTATTTCATATATGACTTTAAAATATTTGAATATTATTTGATTGGGTCAGATGTAGGTTTGCTGCTGAAACTGTAAAGGAAAATCCGAGCCACAAGACTCCAACTACTGAATACATTAGATTAGCTCTGTGTTACGGCCACAAAAACATCATGCGATATTCATTTAGGCAGACACCAGTCTGAACCAGATAACACTAAACAGGAAAATAGAGAGCAACAAACTTCACATTTCAACTGGAGAGGTTGAAAGATGTGATTTTGTTAGTTTAATAGGATAGAACATTCCAGAGATGTCTCTAATTTCAGCTTCCCAGCGAATCAAACTGTTTTGCAGCGAAAAATGAAAAGCCTATTTTTTATTAACAAGTAACCCGATTAAGCCATATAAGGCAGATTATGCTGTAATGAATTACGTTACCTGTCTCGCTAAAACATGTTTTCATACACAACATTATGATTTATTACAGCTAGAAAGCTAACGAATATAGTTGCTGGATAAAAAGCGTCTCGTAAATGTTGTCTCTTTTACAAAATAACTGGGCAAGCACGTATTTAAATCAAACAGAAGTATTTCACAGATGTACACACAACTAACGTGTTTCGAAAATTGACTGTTCATTCCATCAAGAGTGTCCTTTCTGTGTATCCCATATTACGACTCTCACTTATGCAAACTGACGTCTAGACCGTGTAACCATTTACAGTAAATGTTCAGTTGACTCAGTCTCTTCCCTATTTTTTTTTCTCACTGTGTTTAGCAAGCGGTTATTTGTTAGACACTGTAATGGTCAGCAGTGTTGCCTGACAATGGGGCCACACTTCTCAAATGCACCCATTAAGTCAGCACGACAAGAACCAAAGTATTACAGAACGCGTTTCAGTTCAGGAATAAACCAGAAAAAATGAACTTCAAATCCCCCCGCTTCAACACAACGGGTGATGCTGGGATTTCCAAAGAGTACGCGGAGCCAGGAATTCAGCAATTCTTGGGGAAGTTAGTCATCTTTTGCTAATGAAAGTCTGGCACATGAGGAGAATCAGCTATTTCATAATTATTTGCCGACGTGCAGTAGCGCACTCGTTTAACTCTTCCTCAAGAAGCCCCAAAGGCAGAGGCACCTTCAACAATCCGTGCCAAACGTAAGTGCGCGCGCCCTACAGACCCGTGAAAGTCATCTGACTCAAGCCGGTAACTTAGAAGAGGCGATAAACCAGAAACACTGGTAGGGAGGAACCACCTGCTGGAGCTAACCCACCACTTCCTGTTTCACCGTGCCAAGTCTCCCACCCCAGGTGCACGAACACTGCTGCCGTGCTCACTCCATCCATCAGTCGCCAGCTATCCCAAAATACCACCTCTAATTTCAGTTCATTCCACTTGTTAAGATAAATTAACTTTGAGAGGAATTCTGAAAAATACCCAAAAAGCTAAATGAGTATGTAGACCATATTTTAAGAGACATGATTTGTACAATGACACCTCAATACCTGTTGAGCAAATAAACATTAAGACACATAACATAACTTTAGTTTAAATTTTAAACCCTTTTCAAAATAACATGATTAAGTCATTTCAATCAAATTCTCTCAACTGCAAATGACAAGGCCTGGTAACAGGTATTCATATCCACCAATCACTGAACAAACAGTTATTAATATCCACCAATCACAGAACATACAGGTATTCATACTCACCAATCACAGAAGAAACAGGTATTTATGCCCAACAATCACATAAGCAGGTGACATCATCTACTGCTTAATTTCAAGGGACCATCTTAAAACATCTATCCCTTCAGAGCACTAATGGAAGTATAATGTAACATTTAAATAAGAGGTTTCTATTTAGATCTATGATAAGATTTCTAAAATATTAATGAAAAATAATTGCTTCTGATATAGCTCCCATTAAGACATTGTCTTTTATTCACATTAACAGATCCAACATAGGCATGAACTAAACAGTGAAACAACAAAGAATATGCTTACCACGAGCTGTTAAATGTTATCTCTCCCTTGTGGTCATATTTGGTACAACAACTTAGTTCACTGTAAATCATTGATCACGATGCAAAATCACTTCAGCGTTGCAGTACAGACCCCTTTCCTGGGAAAACCCCAAGTTCTTAAAGGGAGGAGAATTGGAACTAATACAGGGTAATACTCTGTATATTCAGGTTCAAGTTTGATATGACTAATGGTCACACAAGAATCAGATGATTTTTGATTAAGAGTTCCATGAAGGCTCAGAGTGCACAAACTAACACAATGTTTGTTCAATGTTCATGACAACCGTATCATTCAACACAGATAAACGAGCTAGCCTAAACAGCCTCAGCCAGGGCCCACTTGACCATGCTTCCATCTTTATGTGGAAATTATTATAAAAGACAGGTTTGCTTAATTCTTGCTCCTCCCGCCTCCAGTCCGACGATTGGATGGTTCGTCGTCAGGGACGTCCATTTGCACAGAACGGCCCCGGCTCTTAGTCTTTGGGACACAGCACAAAATGTATGTTTTAAAATACTTATTTAAAGATTTCAGTATTGCTAGTGTGCAGTACACACATATGCATTAGCGTGCCCACCCACCCACACACTTACAGTTTGTGTGTGTTGGGACAGGGAGAGTGCCTCAATCTCTCTACATTCCTCCTGAGAACGGAGCTGTCTGAGTCGAGCCTGCTCCAGGATGTCTGTCTGAGTCTGCATGCTCTCTGATCCACACATACACATGGACATCATCCACACATGGACAGGGACATCATCCACACACACACACACCCACACACAGGGACATCATCCACACACACACACAGGGACATCATCCACACACACACACACACACACAGGGACATCATCCACACACACACACACACACACAGGGACATCATCCACACACACACACACACACACACACACACACACAGGGACATCATCCACACACACACACACACACACACACACACACACACACACACACACACACACACAGGGACATCATCCACACACACACACACACACACACACACACACAGGGACATCATCCACACACACACACACACACACACACACACACACACACACACACACACACAGGGACATCATCCACACACACACACACACAGGGACAAGACACCATCCACACACACACGGGGACATCATCCACACACACACAGGGACATCATCCACACACACACAGGGACATCATCCACACACACACAGGGACATCATCCACACACAGACAGGGACAAAACATCATCCACACACAGACAGGGATAAGACATTATTCACACACAGTTGAAAGACACACATTGGCACTTCATTTGAATGCGCACACTTGATTAACAAGCAGAGTTTAGTGTTACCCAAAAGAGCCGGGTCTGGGTTGGCCACAAGCGGGGTAATGGAAACATAGGCACCATCCTTGGGGTTTCCTGATAAGATAAACAGGTAAACAGCCAGAGAATTTCCTTTGGCAACTATAAATAACCGTCTGCCACAATTGAATCATGTAAGGAACCGTGTTCTGGAAATCAGGGGGGGAAGTGTCTCCCTACCGACAGAGATTAGCCCGAGGTGAGAGCAATAACAATCCTCAGAAATTCCCTATCGAGTGGCTCAGGGCTGTCCAGCTGTCTAATGTGCTGCTGCAGTAATTTCTTACATTCAATGTACATTTGAATATTTTTATGTACCATTCACAGTCATATTACACTTGTGTTGTATTTATGATATTCAATACTCCTACCCATATTGTTCATATTCCCCATTCTGCACTCTTTAAAATTGCTGCTAGTTTACATGATGTATATTTTTGCTTCATATATTTCTTAATTCTTACTGCGTAGATGTCGTGTGCCAAGTCACATGAATTTCACTGTTCAGATTGACACTGTGTTATTCGGTGCATTTGATAAATAAAAAAAAGGGGCAGTGGGGGTTCAAATTTGACCTACTGCCCTCCAGCTAACTCTCCTGCACACCTTGGGTCTAAAAGAAATCATACAATGCTTGAATAGTGGTACATAATAAAATATAATTCACTATCAACTGGAATTCAGTAACACTACCATTTATGGGGGGGGACGTGTGTTCCTATGCATGGCTTCAGAAAGTCTAGTCTGCTCTATTTGTTCTAGTTCTACAGTTAGGTCCGGAAATAATTGGACACGGACAAGTTTTGTTATTTTGGCTGTTTACCTAAACATATTCAAGTTACAGTTAAATAATGAATATGGGCTTAAAGTGCAGTATCCCAGCTTTAATTTGAGGGTATTTACATCCAAATTGTAGGAAGGGTTTAGGAATTACAGCTCTTTAATAAGTAGCCCCTTCTTTTTCAAGGGACCAAAAGTAATTGGACAATTAACTCAAAAGCTGTTTCACGGATAGTTGTGGGCTATTCCTTCGTTATTTCTTCATTAATTAAGCAGGTAAAAGGTCAGGAGTTGTTTCCAGGTGTGGCATTTGCATTTGGAGGTTGTTGCTGTGAACCCACAACATGTGGTCAAAGGAGTTCTCAATGCAAGTGAAACAGGCCATCCTTAGGCTGCAAAGAAGTGGAATATTCTGCAATGGCCGAGTCAAACACCTGATCTCAACCCGATCAAGCATGCATTTCACTTGCTGAAGAAAAATGTAAAGCAGAAAGACCCACTAACAAACAACAACTGAAGACAGCTGCAGTAAAGGCCTGGCAAAGCAGCACAAAGGAGGAAACCCAGTGTTTGGTGATGTGTTCCAGACAAAGTATTAAAAATTTGATTTAGGACTGTGTTAATTTCTCCAATTACACTTGAGCCCCTGAAATAAGGGGGCTGTGTATGAAAATGGTGTGCAATTCCAAAACGTTTCATACGATATTTTTGTTCAAACCCTTGAATTAAAGCTGAAACTCTTCACTTCAGTTGCATCTCGGTTGTTTCATTTCAAATCCATTGTGGTGGCGCACAGAGCCAAAATTCAGAAAATTGCGTCAGTGTCCAAATAGTTCCGGACCTAAATGTTTAATGTATAGAACTCACGGTTAACGATGCAGAAAGTGAGGGCGGAGCGTGCAGTCAGCAGTCGGCTGGCACTCTCCTGAGGCTGCTGGGACAGAAAGAGAAGCTTCAGAGCCCCGTGGTCATCGCACAGGTCCACCAGCTCTGAAACGCACACGCACACGGAGGTCAAACCCCTCCGAAGAGTCAGTACTGGTTTGTAGAAAACTTAACACCAGAGATGGCCGATGTGGGCACCAGTGGGCATGATTGTTGCTCGTCAGTCCCGCCCACTCATCGGCACGCCCACCGCTTATCTCAGCGCCAGTAGTACTGACAGTGTGAGGTTTATTAGCGCAGGGTGGCTGCCCAGGGCCTAGTTTGGTCAGCAAAGACAATACTCCACAGGTGTAAGCAGACACCATCGGAGCGAAGCAGACACCATCGGAGCAAAGCGGTGTGAAATATTTAATGCCAGCCTCTGGCGGATCCCCCATGCCCGCCAGGGCACCCCTAACAAGAACCTGATTCTCATGAGCCCCTAAAAACACGTTCTTCTTACTCACAGCTGTGGCACAACCCTGACCTTAAATGTAGGATAAAACCAAGTCCCTCCCCCTTTACTGGTAAGGGAACACAACAACAGGATAATGTGAATCAGGAAGTTGGTATCAGCATCCAGGCCCCCCAGGCCCCCATCCCACCCTCCCTGATTACAACCTTCGTCTGGAAGGCCCATCTTAGCTCTCATGTACTGCAGCAGCAGAGCCATCGGACAGTTGGTATTGGCCAGAAACTGCTGGTTGTCTGAGAGAATAGGGTGGAAATAGGAAATGGTGTTTAATACAACTTCTAGGACCATAACATAAAATGCGAAAAATACTTGATAACATAAATACTTGTCATACCTGCATGTTTAATATAGATGAACATCACCCTAGACGCCTGGAGGTGTCAAAGTCTCGGGCATGAATGAGAAGCCAGAAGTTTTCTTATCCAGCTTCTTGGGATGATATTCCACGGATATGTCATAAAACTAATTGTGATGTCACAGAAGATTGTTTTCTTCTCTTCTTGTGCTCCACATGTTGGCCCTTTTTGATTTCGGGGCGGTCTAATTGTCTGGATGACTGCGGTGTAGGTTTTCAGGTCAGATTGTAACCCCACACCTACACAATGAATCACACTTCCAGACAAGAACCATATATTCAAATGACAATTTTTTATACAGACCAAAATAAGAGTTTCACTTCACTCGTGACAGCATCTGCTACAATGTGTATGCGACCATTTACGAAACAAACATGAATGGCACACCAAAAGCCTTAGAAAAACAGTTTTATTACACACACATTCTGCAAATAATGTGCAAATAATTTCTCCAGAAATGGGGTTTACTTTGCATCCTAGTAGAACCTAGAAGCCAAACAAAACACACCTAGGCATACTGTTTGACCATGGTTGGTTCTGCCAGAGAGGGTTTTACAGTGGGTTCATGCACAGGGAATTGTAATAGGTGCCCTTGTTTTGGTACATCACCAAATACTGCAAAAGACACTAACATGGCAGATGTCCTTAAAATCTGGCCAAACTCTGGTAGGGCTTGGTTTGATGTTTTGTTTTGCACGGTATACACAGCCCACAAGGGTAGGCTGCTCTCTCCGTCTCAGCCACTCACTTTAGCGCCATTAATTCAATTAATTTGCTTTTCTTTTCACCCATGAGTTGAAAACATCCTTAATTGGACGTGACCCTGGATAACATCTCTCCTGCCCAACCCCCAATTCATGTCAAAGACAAAGAGAGATTCAAAACAAAACCTCAGTTCTTAACACAGTGATGAGTTGATCTCAGAGGCTGACTTCTGCTGGAATCACTGGATACCAAGCGCCCTGTCCAGGAAATCTGCAAAATGCTTTGGTTGTCCAGGTAAGAACGGTGACAGGACGGAGAAGTCCATTGTCTTCAGGGTCTCAACGAGAGTACTGTGAAATTTGAGGCACAGGGGAATATGGAAGTCAACTCAGTGAATGTCAATCACGCTGAGACAACACTTTATAAGAAGAGATGTTCAATATGTCAGATTGACAGTGTCAACATCCTCCTGATCCAGTTTTCACACTGACCTGGGGGTGCAGTACAGCAGATGTGAGTCCTTGTATAGCCGATTGGCCAGTTCTAGCTGGTGATTATCCATGAGTTTGTCATTGACCACCACTAGCAGTGGTTTGCCTGCACCTAGGGTCTCCAGGCAACTACCTGCACCTGAAATAACAAGAATGTATTTTTATTTTTTTACCAAGGACCAACGAATAGCTTGGTCTGTGACTCAGGTACCGTCTCCTTGTTTGTTATCTGACATTCACTTGTCAAAAGTCCAAGTTCCGGAAAGTAGCATAGCCTGAGAAAAAGGTTAATGGCATCAAAACCCGCGCGGGCACAACAAAGAACACGTTTCTCGTCAACAAAGGCATGAATAAAAATAAACAGTGTTTATGATGTCATCGGCACTCACCAAAATGTTTTCCATGACTTCACAAAATACATTTTTAATTTAATTAAAGCTGAGTTTACTTTATTAATAGTACACATTGTTGACTATATATATCACTCTCGCAGCAATTTTGTTGATAGTCAGAAACACACTCAAACATGCCTTTGTGGACGAGAAACATGTTTTACCTAGGTAGCGTGGGCGTTGACATTTTTTTTGTCAGGCTATGGAAACTTTCGCAACCACTTGAAGCGAATCACAACAGACTTGCACAGTCGTATGATTGGTCGCTTTCATTTCTTCGGGCATTTTACACACCAGCATGGCTGATAACCAGGTCAGCGCACTTAATATCTTCAGCGATGGAATCCTTGAATCGAAAGGCGTTTATCCCGAGCTCGTAGCAGCTGTCTGACTCCGGAAGGATGGAGCCTCGTCCAACCTGCAATACCAACTGTTGACAGCCACGGCCTTTCAACGCCTTCAAAAGATAAATAACCAAATCAGAGAGCAATGCCAGACTGTCTGGCGTTACTGTACTCAAGTTATATTGTCATGTTTTTGAGGCTACTTGGCTTGTCTAACTAGCTCCTCAATCAAATGTAGGGTGCCATTCATTGTAACTACTCACTTGAACAGCTTCTGGAGTCGTAATACGTTCAATTAGTTCATCAAAGCTGGTTGTTCCTACAGTTACAAACACTGTCTTCATTGTTACACTATGAGAAGTCAGAAATAGATCTCGTCAAATGCTATTTCCAGTGCCGGTACTCGAGTGCTGGTTAGTTTCAGATTTGTTTACGTATTTCGTCACGTTTTTCTCTTCATTTCCGGACTAGAAGGCAGAACACCGCCATCTGAAGGCTTGGACATGGACTTGCACTTTCTGCTTTCAACCCCAGCGAGGTAGATTTCCTGAAAAGGTAGGGTTCCTTTGATGAACATTTAGCAAATGCCACCAGCGATAACACTTCGGTTAGAAAGGCCCAATAATACAATTGCAAAAAAGAATGCTGCTCTCTTGTGGCAGACCCCCTTATTTATTTTGCCTAATTTAAATGTGCCTAAAAGTTGAAGATTTATGTTTGTATAGAGCGGCCACTTATCGTTATACATTACAAATAAATCCTGTATTCCACCCAAATTAATATTGAGAAAAGTAATAAGCATCTTCATCTCAGCCAATTACCTCAAGCCTTTGGCCAGGTCATCATTGAAAATGAATATTGGCTCTCAACTAACATTACTGTACAAACAGTAAAACAAAATTAAATAAACACCAGCACACTACCTCAAATAGTTTACACTTCATGAGAAGGAGGGAACTACTTTTTTTGAAACTCATCTGACTTACATAAGCACCAAAACATTCTGCGGTCCGATCTGGCTCTCTCTTTTGGGTGTGTCAACTTTGGTGCCCTCCATGCTTATAATAGAAGTCAGCCAAATACATGTATCACATCTCCTATAATATTCTGTCTAAAATACAAATATAACATTTCCATGAAACTTTAGAAGATGAATTAGGATAAGAAATGTATGTACCACCAGGACCGTGCCCAGTTTCCCAAAGGCATCTTTTTCATATGGTGAAGTAAGTTGTTACAATTAAGATTACTTAAATAATTAGGCCCACATCATAGTGGTTCACCCTGGGTACCAGATTAGTTCAACACATCGATGGTCACTGAGTTAAAAGCAGGAGACTGTAATAACCACACAGAAATCAAAATAAGACTGAAATCATTTAAGGCTCTGTTAATTCTCAACGTTAAAAACAACATACACTTTAAAGTCACAAAACCAAAAGCAAGTATAAAAGAAAGCTGATAATTGGCTAATAATGCAATTAGAGATTTTAATAAATAGGTTGAGAAAAGCAAACGTAATATAAAAAGAATGTAAAAGTTAGTTTAGGGCCACAATTTGATCTAAAAGGAACCTACATGTCCTGTATCTAAAGCCACTGTGGTAGTCAGAAAAACAAACAAACATTTGACCATCTCAACCAAAATTGACATCTCATGCTTTGGGGGGCACACTGACATGGCTCGACCACAACCCCTCAAAAAAAAAAAAAAGATGTCCGGTTTATTTCTACGACCACCATAGTGTTTCAGACATTACAGAGCACAGCAATCATCTCTTTACCACAGATTGATTGAATTCTGGCCCACAGCACCAACCTGCTTTATGGCTATTATCACTTCAAAATTAGACACCCAGATTTAATAAACCAATACAAGTTTAACTCAGATATAATGAATGAGCAGCTTTAAAAAAACAAAACAAAAAAACACTGTGGTCCAGAGCGGATAACTGCTCAACGACCCCTCCCTCCTGACCTCAAATGAGACAACAGAAATCCATAGACAGCCCTCCGTCATCTTTTACCCATAAGTCTGTCCAGTACACATCAGAGTGTAGGTCTTTCCTGGGCGGGGTCATCGTGAAGGCCAGTGGATCTGCCGGTGAATGTGCTCCACAAACAAGGTATCAAAGGTTGGGCCGGACCAAGTCTCACTCCATTTGAACAGTTAAGAATCTGCCCTCTGGTGAAGCTGCCCGCCAAAGAGGTCAAAATGTATGATGTAGCATAAAGTGGTTCCTGGGGTCATATGACATCAAAGCGATAACCGGTTGGGGAGATCCTGCCAGATAATGTTGTATATGACATTGGAGGGGGGGGAAAAAAGCAATGTGTTACTGACAAAATAATGGACATCGAAGACACTAATCACAAAGCTGGGAACATTCCCACTGGGGCTTTTTATAACATTTTAAAACCACCGTTAACTGTTTATTTTTAAGAAAATAAGACATTTTAGTTAATTAGGACGACATTCCAAGGATATCTACAACTGCTATAACAATCGCAGATCTTTCCCTAAACATTCTCTTTAGGTTCCCAGGTAATGTAATTACACAATGTGCCAGTCAGGTTAGTAGAACATATTTCCGAAACAAGACAAACGACCTGGAAACGTTCTTGCAACATCGGGCAACAATGTGTGTATGTATGTGTGCAGTCTAACAAACATTCACACAACCATTCTTGGTTTGCAGGGTAGCAGGTGTTCACAGTAGTAGAGGGGCGGACCAGCCTTCCATCTTGAGGGCCACATCAGGATTGTATTTATATATTAAAAGAAGAACACTTTCATTTGAGAAAACTGACATCGGTCCAAAAAAGGCAGATACTTAAAACCAATAAAATCAAGAGAGACTTGGAGATTCTTTCCACTTTTGTATCCTCAAATCTACCAAAGGCCAGACTGCAGTAGGGTCAGATCAGGTCATAGTTCTGCCCCAGCACTAGTCAGGGGGTATTAAGATTAGAATAATAATACCCTCACAGAGTTAATGGAAGTGTAGCATTTTGTAAATATGTAAAACGCGAAACAAGGTCACAATAACCGATACCTCAGTGTGAATGTGGGCCTGCTACGTGTGTGTGAGGAGAACAAGGGCGGTTCTCACACAATGCAGACAACCTGCTTCCTGTTTTGTAACATCAATCTATATTCAGGATGTTAAGTTTTCCTTTTTCTTTGTCTGGGATCTGCCCTCCCTCTCGCTCAAAAGTCTCTTGTCGCTCTGACTACACTAAAAGCCCCTTCTCGTGCTCTCTCCCCCGCCCCCCCCCCCGGTCACTGTGATCGCTGCTCAGACAGTCGGGTTCTTCACGCCACATTCTTTGTCTGATCTAATGATAACGGGCTAAAACAACTGTTCCACCAGCCCATGCACCTTAAAACAGCTGTAATTGTGTTCCCTTTGTATCAGCCCCGATCCTTTCATCCGCCTGCCCTCCGCTCACACACATTTTTGTACACGCGTTACAAACTCTACACTGCCGTTATCCAAAGCCAACCCCCCCACCACCACCCCCCCCCCCCCCCCAACCTGTGAATTCCTTCCTGCTTTGTCAGTGAAAAGGTCCAGGGTGCACGGTCACTGCTAGGTGTGCCGCCATGCGTGTGAACAGAGGCAGCGTGTATTACTTTGGCCTCTTTACCTGGGGCAAGGTGTGAGAGGATGATGTGAGCGGATGATGTGTCCCACTCACTCCGCCCTCTCACTGAACCACACAGGCCGTGCAGCACTGCTCCTGCTTCTCCGGGAGCGTGGCATAGTTCATCTGACGGACGATCTCGGCGAACAGCTCGTCCACCATGGTCTTGCTCTTGGCCGAGGTCTCGATGAACGGGCAGCCCCACTCCTGGGCCAGGGCCCGGCCGTCCGCCCCCGCCACCTCCCTCTCGGACTCCAGGTCCACCTTGTTCCCCACCAGGATCAGTGGCACCTTCTCGAAGCGCTTCACCCGGACTATCTGGTCACGCATCGGCCTGATGTCCTGAGAGCAGGCGCAAGGATGTTCTCAGAAAATGTGGGTATCGGCTTATGTCAGAAACATTGTTGCACAGCTCTACATTGTTAATACACTCTGAATGCCACCAAGACGAGTTATGCTGGGCAGGCCCTCGACAAGGTTACAATTTGTTATGACAGCTGCTTCACGTTGCCAGACGCGAAGGCCCTTTACCTGAAATGACTGCTGATTGACGAGACTGTAGACGAGGATGAAACCCTGGCCATTCTTGATGTACAGGTCTCGCATGGAGGCGAACTGTTCTGTCCCCGCCGTATCAAGGATCTCCAGCACCGAAGGCGACGAGTCCACTTCGATCTCTTTCCGATAGAAGTCCTCAATCGTGGGGTCATATTTCTCGATGAACGTGCCCGTGACAAACTGGACAGTCAGCGCGGACTTGCCGACGCCGCCGCTTCCCAGCACAACCACCTTATATTCCTTCATTAGGGTGCACGAGCTTAACCCGGGTTATTTAGCTGGTTAACTGGATTGCTATATCCTTTAACAGCATTAATCAATTATTCGTCGAAAGCACCCCTCGGTAAACCGTAACAAATCGACCTCGCAAGTGACAAGCATGAAAGTAATTAAAACAAATACATCTAGTTAAAAACAAGTCTAGGACTGAGCTAGCTAGCTAGCAAAGTTCGCTAAATCCACAACGGCCCTCCATGCTCGCTCTCGATAAGGAGCCTTCTCTTCTGCCAAATCCTACACAAGACAGTAAACATACCTTGACACAAATACGGGCAATAATTTGCTTAAAGTAATCTCCCTCCAAACTGCATTAGCTGACCGGCTAGTTAGCTCGATAAAATGGCAAATATTATAAATAAATCAAATTCATTGTCTCATTTTTCAGGAAACATGTGAATTTGTCTCGCTCACATACCACTTAACCATACCGGTGTCACCAAAGCAAAGGCAAAACCCAATGCCAACGTCGGCAACTTCCACGTCTGCGGGTCCCTGGCCTAATCTGAGCGGGATGTACTTGTCTTTGGCAACCAGATAAACGTTGAGGGACCTCGGGATAGAGTTTTAGTCCAGTGCTGTCCAAAGAGTACACTGCTTGCTGTTTAGGAAGAGAAGGGGGGGACCTTCCACTCCCTTCCCTAGTTTCGCGTTGACGGCCTCTCCCTACTATCCGTACAGCCTCACTGTCGCGATTACAGCTACAATGTCCCGTGAAACAGCTGTTAGTTGGCAGATCGTTTTTCTTTCAAATCGCTCCAAATATGAGTACAATGTTCAAGTACTCAGCAGGGACATTGGAACGCCACATTACAACCCAAAATGCAGGCCATAATGTAAAGGAAGTGCTATGTTGGGGAATCTTCGATTTAATTGGTCACATTAAAGAGCTATTCGCATTCCCATTGGTTAACATTTCATATCAGGCGGGACACAAGGGCGCAACTGCCGAACGTTTTTAGAACGGTGAGCATAGAAATGTGTTGCATAGAACAGACCATACATGAACTGTTTCATTTCAAAATGTTGTGAGATACTAACTTAAAATGTTAAACAACATGTTGCAATAAATAATTAATCTGATTCAGAGCTGATTTCAAATACATTGGGATTTGAATATCTGATATATATATATATTCAAGCGCTATGCGATTATTTTCTAACTGAAAAGCAAAATAGAAGTTCAAAACATTACTATTAATATTATAAACATATCTTGGTGTGTATTTGAATATTTTAAATATGATTGTTTTCATTAAATATTTAAAATACCATCAAATTATTTTCTCTAAAACATAAGCAAAAGGCAAAAGCACCAGGCTCTACCAAATGAGCAATGCAAACTACTTACAAACACCAAATAATTATAAAAAGCATTTGATTTTTTTTTTTCAAATGCTTTCAATGTTACACATGAATCTGAAGTAATTGTAAATGTACAGCATATATGTCCATTTATTATTCTCAAATACACTGAGCAAAAATATAAACATGTAAAGTGTTGGTCCCATGTTTTACGAGCTGAAATAAATCCCAGAAAGTTCCCGTACTCACAGAAAGCGTGGTGTTTGGTTTGGTTTTGATGAAATGGGGCACAAATTAGCACATACATGACATGTCCCTTTTGTCAGCTCAGATCCAGATTTTATTCCACAGACGGAAGTTCAGACTTGGCGATGATGTTGCTGAGATCTCCCATTTATCTGGTTGTGGGCAGACGGGGGATTAGCTTCAACGGTAGCGTGGTGGCGCTTAACATGTAAGGGGTAGCAAAATCAAAGCATGTGTTTTGTTCCAACAACATGTGCAACCCAGGTCTTGCTGTATACAACAGATCCTGCTCAGATTTCTTTGTCTTTACATCCTTTTCTACTGCTATTAGCCTTACTAGGAATCACTTTCACCCTTCCTAAATGTATTCCGGTGTGATGAAAAACACTTAAAAGACAGCTGAAAGAATGTTCCTTCATGATTTATGGCCCTAGCTGTCAATTTGCTGGCAGTGGCATTACAGATGTACTATCTAGTTCCACTGGCGATTCTGGGGGATTAGCTCAAATGGTAGAGCGCTCGCTTAGCATGCGAGAGGTAGCGGGATCGATGCCCGCATCCTCCACGATTTTGGTTGCTGAGCTCAACAGCAATACAGTTGTAAGTTAACAAGACAAGAGAATATGTTAACATTGATTTGTTATGATCTTTTTCATTTTATTTCACTTTTGTATTACGAGCTAAGGTGATCTGGGGAAGTTTATAAAAATATTGATAAAGCATTGAAAGTTCCAAAGGCCACAATTAATTTCATCATCGTGAAATGGAAGAAGTTTGGAACTACCAAGACACTTCTTAGAGCTGGCTATTGGGTCTAACTGATCAGGGCATGAAGAGCCTTAGACAGGGAGGCGACCAAGAACCCAATGGCCACTCTAACAGAGCTTCAGAGTTTCTCTGTAGAGACGGGATAATTTGGTGCTACCGTATCTGGTGATACATATACATATAGATGAAGTAAGGTGCTTAGCTATACAGGGAATAGTGTTTTAAAGAAGTATGGAGTCTTTTCCGGTTCATTCTGAGAACTGAGGATGTTACACAGAGAAGCATAACAGCCAAAGTAGTTTTGACTTCAGGCATGACCAGAGTAAGTTATCGTAGAGCACATATTTCTATTGCATAGAGAGACACTGAAGAGGGAGCTGAGGTATTGAGGAGGTTTGAGTAGGAGTGATTTGTAAATAAGCTAGTATCAGTGAGTTGTGGTGTTGTGTGTATAGCAATGGCCAGTTAATTAGGGTGTAATGATTAGTGTTGTATTGAGCGATGGTAACAAAGACGACGGCGTCATGGAAAACGACGTCCAATGACAATTTGCGGCAAGCCAATGTATTACTTCACCAAAATCCAGGACTGGCGACATGGTGGTTTTTACAAGAGTATGTTTCACAGCAAGGGTGAATGTTTGTTGGAAACTGGACAACAACTGCTTACTCAGATTAGGCCACCCTTTAGGTGACGCCCTGATGACTGTTATTAACATGGCGGGTGAGTGCTCCATTCTTTTGAACTGCCCACGGTATTAGGTTAGGATTATGTATAATTTGCTGTTCAATACTACTTTTTTAGCATTGCCTTCTTTTGAAATGACAATGCCTTTGGGTACTGAATCAGCATCCAGTTTTACCACAACACGTATTACTGTCCTATCCTCAAATATATAGAAATAGTTTGAAATACGGGAGACAACTTAAAGGAAACAAGAACATAAAGTGTGTCAGTAAGGTGCTGGGCCATGAGCCACCAGAACTGCTTCAATGAGCCTTGGCATAGATTGGAATGGAACACCATTCCTTCCAAATATATTCCCTCTTTTGGGGTTTTGATGATGGTGTTAGAGAGCACTGGACACATTGGTCCAAAATCCCCCATAGGTGTTCAGCTGGGTTGAGATATGATGACTCTAATGGGCATTAGGCTGTAGCAAAGGATTCACCAAATTTTCCTACCCATCAAACCATTCAGTGATGCCTAATGCCCTGTGGATGGGGGCATTTATAATCCTGGAAGAGACCACAAAATTAAGGCCATAAAATATAATTTCCTTTTGCCAATCTTAATCCAAAGTGGAGGTCAACTGGACCAGCTGAACATTTTTATACATGCCACAGACCATGATAGGATGTTAAAGGCTTGATTGTATCAAGCATGTATGGAAGCATTTGCATTCGTTAGGATCCTCCACTAATTTATTCAGTTTTTTTTTTTTAAATGTGTCATCTTTCTGTATGTAAACGGCATCACACTGCATGTTTGATCAACAGCCCTAAGCCTGATGTTATTCCACAAGTCACCAGCAGATGGAGAGCCAGACTACACACCGGCGTCATTCACATTTTGGTTGCATTGGCTTGAAAGTAGTGGGGGATTAGCTCAAATGGTAGAGCGCTCGCTTAGCATGCGAGAGGTAGCGGGATCGATGCCCGCATCCTCCAGGGATCTCTTTCGACGTGCCAGCAGGCTTCGTTCGTTTGGCATTTTAGAATGGCATGTTAAATCCAGTTGGCATTCAGGATTCAATCCACCCGGTTTACGAGGATTTAGTACTATGGGTATAAGGACTAACAATCCATGGTGGATATATATATATATATATATTTTTTTTTTCTCCATTCAACATAGTTTTCAACCCTGCATATAAACAATCAACTGTCCGAAAATTAGACAAAATACTTTTTTTAAGGATTTCAGTTTTAATAAAACATATGTAAAACTTATTGGCATATTCCAAATTATGTTTATTTACATTTTGCTTCAAATTTATTTGACCACGGTGTCATTGTTGCCAATTAATGCGAAATTACGAATTTTATACAATAATTAGGGCTGCAAAACACTGTGTGACCATTATCTGAAATACTGTAGTCTTTCAGATAGGTACAACATTATGGTATGTATTTAAATAAAAGCCAAACACCGTATTGACACATTTCGGCAAATTATGAGATGGCATTTTATCGCCCAGTTTCCATTTAGTAGAAAACATGCAACGGTCACTGAATGGAAATACCAAACAATTGGAGGATGCGGGCATCGATCCCGCTACCTCTCGCATGCTAAGCGAGCGCTCTACCATTTGAGCTAATCCCCCGATGTGTACCCCAACACTCAAAATATTCAACTCTCCCGACTTTGATTCATATGGAAGAGACCGCTATGGCATGTAAGTATTTTCAATGTAGGTGTCAAAACTGTTTAGAATAATATTAATTTGCTTTCAAATTAATTAATTTTGTTGCTATAGGGACGAAGACGTTGTTATGTGAAAACAATAAGGCAGTTGACACTGAATTAGTGTCCCGGTTTCACGTGTTACTGTCCCAGTACTATGAACATACATCACAACTAATATATATCCCAAAAATAATCTGGAAATTAACCATACATTTGCAATATGTCAACTGCCTTATTGTTTTCACATAATGTTCCGACTGTTGTGTGGAACTGCAACAACGTCTTCGTTATTGCTTCTGGCCTACAGTAGCTGGTCAACTGAAAGAAAATGTTCATGCGAAACGTGACGGTGCATTTTCGTAGTGATCTCGTATCAAATTAAGGACACTGTCAAGTTTTATTTAAACAAAATGTACTTAGTGATACTTTTTCAAATTTTCTTACGCTTAATTCATTTCCTTGTTGTTAAGGTAAGGGCATGCAAACCTGAATGCTGGAAAAATATGTAAGTTTGATAACATGGCCATGGTTAAATGGTTACACGTCTCACTTCGTTGAGACCTAGTACTTCTACATCTCTGCACCCGACCCTATAGCAACAAAATTAATTAATTTGAAAGCAAATTAATATTATTTTAAACAGTTTTGACACCTACAGTGAAAATACTTACATGCCATAGCGGTCTCTTCCATATGAATCAAAGTCGGGAGAGTTGAATATTTTGAGTGTTGGGGTACACATCGGGGGATTAGCTCAAATGGTAGAGCGCTCGCTTAGCATGCGAGAGGTAGCGGGATCGATGCCCGCATCCTCCAACTGTTTGGTATTTCCATTCAGTGACCGTTGCATGTTTTCTACTAAATGGAAACTGGGCGATTAAATGCCATCTCATAATTTGCCGAACTGTATCAATACGGCAGCTGACCTTTATTTACATACATAGCCTAATGTTGTACCTGTGTAGTCTTTCAGATAATGGTCACACAGTGTTTTGCAGCCCTAATTATTGTATAAAATTCGTAATTTCGCATTAATTGGCAACAATTACACCGTGGTCAAATACATTTGAAGCAAAATGTAAATAAACATAATTTGGAATATGTCAATAAGTCTTACATATGTTTTATTAAAACTGAAATCCTTAAAAAAATGAATTTTGTCTAATTTTCGGACAGTTGGTTGTTTATCTGCAGGGTTGAAAACTATGTTGAATGGAGATAAATATATATATATATATCCACCATGGATTGTTAGTCCTTTTATTCATAGTACTGAGTCTTTGTAAACCGGGTGGATTGAATCCTGAATGCCAAATGGCTGGTAGCGGTGGATTACGATTGTTGCGTTGGTGACCTGTTCATAAGAACAATAAAGCTTCTCTTGGGTTTGTGATACATTGCCAATAGACCAAGGCAAAGAGCTGTTCTTAGTAAGAACGCGCAAAATCCTATCATTTAGTTGCTATAGGGCAGTGCCTAAGATGTTGCAGAAGGACTGGTCTCAGTGGATAGAACTGTCAGTCTGATCCTGATGTTATTCCACTGACAGCAGCCAGCAGGTGGAACCCCAGATTCAGTTTTTTTTGTGCTATCACCCCTCGTTTAGCACTGAGGTGAAATTAGTTTCATTTTCAAGATTCAACAGACATTCATATTCTAACCACCGTTCAGGCTCCCTTCCCTAATTAAGGACCGGGGTGAAAGAGTGAACAGGGAAACTGATAAAATGTCAGCAGATATTCGTAATGTCATTATTAACTTTGGCGTCGACACAACATTGCCAGTCACACCAATCCACACGCCAAATAGTCCACTACTTTTGATATGGTCAAGCAGGTCTATATTGATTTATTATAATAAATAAATAAATTCAAACACGCTGTATCATGTGTAGCTTCAATATCTTTTTCAATTATGGTCATACAGATTTCAAACCTGATGCATATTATTCTAAACATGGATTGCCTACTTGTTCAACCTTTGTTTTGGAGAGAAAACGTATTTATTGATGAATGATTTTTTTTTAAATCAATTAAAATACCTTTCAAGGCCTTGGATGGGCCAGTAAAGGACATTGACAGATTAGTTCTACAGATATGTTAAGGCTAACCAAAATGTCTCTATGTTCTTTTTGCAGTATCATGGGAAAGAATCTGTACACATGAGATGTTTATATTTTTTTGTTTAAATAAACTCTGCATAAATTGTTGGCAAAAATAACTGCATTTACTCAATTATCAAATAAGTCTATCACATCAAAATTTGAAGAAAGTGACAGGGCCTGAATATTTTCAAGAAACAAAGCATATGAACTCTCCTCATCAAGTCTAGATGTTTGGTCACGTGACCAAGGGAGCACTGTAGTTAACTCTCCTGAAATGTCCTTGGGGAGTGAAGGGGCAGCTTGACAGCAGCTGGGTCACACACACATACACACACACACACACACACACACACATACTCACACATTTTTTTAATCCTCGAAGAGACCAGAAAAAGTATTCCCATTTTCCCTATCTTTGAGCGTTTCCCTTTACCATAACTTTATGCCTAACTCTAAACCCTAATGCCTAACCCTAAACCCTAATGCCTAACCCTAAACTCTAAACCCTAATGCCTAACCCTAAACCCTAATGCCTAACCCTAAACCCTAATGCCTAACCCTAAACCCTAATGCCTAACCCTAAACCCTAATGCCTAACCCTAAACCCTAATGCCTAACCCTAAACCCTAATGCCTAACCCTAAACTCTAAACCCTAATGCCTAACCCTAAACCCTAATGCCTAACCCCAGTTCTTAAAATAACACCAATTCTAACTCTTACACCAATTTTTTAGTTTGACCTTAAACCTAAACCCCCCCTGTGGGGACCTGCTATAACCCCTGTGGTGTCCTGTTAAACCCCCTGTGGGGACCTGTTAAACCTCCCTGTGGGGACCTGTAAAAACCAGTCTTTGGGGTCCTGTTAAACCCCATGCTTCAAAAAAGCTGTTTGGGACCGAATTGTTTCAGATTTTACTATTATGGTCGGGACTTCTGGTTCCCCCATGTACACATAGCTGAATCTCACACACACACACACACACACACACACACACACACACAGACACACAGACACACACACGCACACACACACACACAGACACACACACAGGTAAGTGAAGACAGAGCTGCTGATGTGGACTTTATTGCTGCTGTGTAATTAACAAGAGCAACATGCCATTGATAGGTTTTGGTTTCTCTCTGTTCTCCCCTGCTGCCCCTCTCTAGCAATTTTGTTCTCTTGCTCCCTTACTCCTTCGTTCTTTTATTCCTCTCTCTCACTCCTCGGTTCCCGCTTCATCACTCCTTTGCTTTCTCTGTCTCCTTTCATTCTCTCTTCTCATGCTTCACTCCTTCCTTCCCTCTCATCCTCCCCTCTCCCCACTTTGCTCCTTCTGTCCCCCCCTCTCCCCTCTCCCCTCTCCTCTCTCCCCTCTCCTTTGGTTCTCTCTCTTCCACAGAAGCCATTAACCACAGGGACCTTAAGCTGTGTTCTGTGGGAGATAGTCTTCTTAGCCTGTGGCCCCCTCTACTCCATCAGCACCACACTCCTGCTTTCCCTCACGTTCCAGTCTCTATCTTTTTATTACTCACTGTGCATGCATGTGTGTATGTATGTGTGTGTGTCTCTGTGTGTGTATAAATGTATGTACGCGTGTATATATGTATGTATGTGTGTGTGTCTCTGTGTGTGTATAAATGTATGTACGTGTGTGTGTATGTATGTATATATGTGTGTGAGTGTGTGTGTGTGTATGTATGATTAGGGCCAACATGGCCTTGTTACAGCTTAAAAAAAAAAAAAAAGATCTCTACAACCCCACAAACAGTTATTTTCATTCTAACCTTTCTCCCTCCAGCCTCACCTCCCTCCACCCTCACCTCCCTCCAGCCTCACCTCCCTCCAGCCTCACCTCCCTCCACCCTCACCTCCCTCCACCCTCACCTCCCTCCAGCCTCACCTCCCTCCACCCTCACCTCCCTCCCCCCTCACCTCCCTCCAGCCTCACCTCCCTCCCCCCTCACCTCCCTCCGGCCTCACCTCCCTCCAGCCTCACCTCCCTCCAGCCTCACCTCCCTCCCCCTTCACCCCCTCCCCTCTCATCTCACTCTCAGGCTCATCTACCTGTCTCTTCCACATTTACCCTCACGTCACCTCTCTTTCTTTCTTTCTTTCTTTCTTTCTTTCTCTCTCTGTCTCTCTCTCTATCAACCCTCTCTCTCTACCTCCACTCTACTCTTTCTTCCTCTACCCTCCTCTCGTTCTCATTTTGTCAGGCAGTAATGTGGAGAGCTGCCAACATTAATCTCTCTGCATCCTTCCCAAAGCGGATGGGAAGCCTACTCTCATCAGAGAGGTCTTTCAAACCCTACAATAATAATGACAATCTGTTCTCAAATTTGGGGAAATTACGCTCAGATTTTTTTATATTCAACATCACTTTTCTTTCAGCCTCATTCTCTCCCTCTCCCCCCCCTCATTCTCTCCCTCTCCCCCCCCTCATTCTCTCCCTCCCCCCCTCATTCTCTCCCTCACCCCCCCCCTCATTCTCTCCCTCCACCCCCCCTTCTTTGTATGATGTCATGTCTCTGACAGTCCCCCCCAATCCCACGGGACGATAACCAATTACCCAGAGTGCTCTGTCCCCCTTCTTACCTCTCCCTACCTCCTCCCAGATATTTGACCTCCGACCTTGCCATTATCTGTGGAGCGCCACCTCCCACTGTCACCTTGGTTGCTGGTGTGCATGTCAGCGCGTGCGCGCGGGTGTGTGTGTGTGCGCGTACATGAGTCAGCTGGCGAGGTCACACACACCCACTTTCCCATAAGCGAGCGACAACCTTGCTCAAACTGGACATTGGTGGGTGGGGATGTCACAGCCCTGTCTCGCGTGTGCAGCCATTTTCAATGGACACAGAACCATAAATCGGACGTGGCACAGAGGGCCAGAGATGTCCCACCAGAGAGCAGGAGGTGAAGCGCTGAGAGACTGATGATCGACTAATAACTAACATGGCCACCAACGCCATGCTTTGCATTTTGAAAGCAATACCCCTTAAGAGGGAGAAAAAAACTGAGTGGGGAAAGAAAGATAGAAAGAGAGAGAGGGGGGGAAGGAACAAAGGGAAAGGGAAAAGAGAGAGGGAGAGACAAAGAGAGGCAGCAGAGAGTTTCCTGCTGAATTCTCTCCGTCTTTGAGCCTGTGATCTGAGTTCCTTTTCTTTCTGGGTAAACACAAGAGCTTTGTCTGGCTGAGGGAGTGGGGTTAGTTTTCTCACACCACAAACCACATTTCCTACTTAGAAAAGGTTGCAAAAATGTCTAGTGACAGTGGGTTTAGAGGCAGTGGAGTGACTTCTTCCCGTGGTTTACCCAATGTCCAAGCTAGACACTGGTTTGCTTCGGATGCACGTAGACCACATTCCTAATTAACAAAGAACACTAGGCAAAGAGCACTCTCTTAGATCCAGCAATACGGTCCATCAAAAAATATTTATTATCCTTCTGATGAAAACAAACATGATATGATAAAATGCAAATTTGATAGACAAATCCACAATCAGGCATTATCGTGGCAGAGCCCTTAGCCCTGTGTCTTTCCCCTCCTCCCCCTCGTCATCTCATGCCAACATGCTTCGGCCCCCCAGCGGCCCCCTCCCAGAATGGGAAAGCACTGGCTAGGTCCCTCAGATGAAGCCTTTAAAGGGTCTGTCACAAGAGTGGGGCTCGTTGTGTGTCCTTTAATCTGACTGACTGTGTCCTAGGATGCGAATGTAGCAGAACATTACTGTTACAGTAGTAGAACATTACTATTACAGTAGTAGAATGTTACTGTAACTGTAGTAGAATGTTAGTGGAGCATGTTGTAACATTAGTAGAACACTGCTGTTACTGTAGCAGAACATAGCTGAAGTAAAATGTTACTCAAGTAGAATGTAACATTAAGGGAACACTACTGTTACTGTAGCAGAAAGTTACTGTAGCAGAATGTTACTGTAGTAGAATGTAACATTAAGGGAACACTACTGTTACTGTAGCAGAATGTTACTGTAGCAGAATGTTACTGTAGTAGAATGTAACATTAAGTGAACACTACTGTTACTGTAGTAGAATGTAACATTTGTAGAACACTACTGTTACTGTAGTAGAATGTAACATTTGTAGAACACTACTGTTACTGTAGCAGAATGTTACTGTAGTAGAATGTAACATTTGTAGAACACTACTGTTACTGTAGTAGAATGTTACTGTAGTAGAATGTAACATTTGTAGAACACTACTGTTACTGTAGTAGAATGTTTCTTTAATCGACTGTAACATTTGTAGAACACTACTGTTACTGTAGTAGAATGTAACATTTGTAGAACACTACTGTTACTGTAGCAGAATGTTACTGTAGTAGAATGTAACATTTGTAGAACACTACTGTTACTGTAGTAGAATGTTTCTTTAATAGACTGTAATATTTGTAGAGTTTTTCATTGGATGAAAATGTTTGAAAGCAGCAAAACAACTAAAGTTCTCATTTTATATTGTGTAAGAAGGCATTAATCACTCAGGATCCCTGTCAGTATCATGCACAACCCTTTCGAGTGGCATGTGCCAAAGAGAAAAAATGTTGTCGGCTCACACGGACAGACGATGTGTTGGAGTGAGTGATGCGTGCAAAGAAGACGGATGACGCATGCCTGTCGGAATGCGTGACAGGCGTAAAGACGGACGACGCATGCCCATCGGTATGCATAACGCATGTCACGGAGACGGACGGGCACATGCCAAATGAAAAGGGCACTATATAGCAAAAGGGCATGTGGTTGAGCCTTACCTGTGCACGTGTCTGGTCCCTGTTCATGAGCAGACATTCTACTCCTCAAAATTCAAACGCCCCCTCTTCACCAACCTCCCCTACTCACCCCCTCCTCATAACCCCCTCCTCATAACCCCCTACTAACCCCCTCCTCATAACCCCCTCCTCATAACCCCCTACTCACCCCCTCCTCATAACCCCCTACTCACCCCCTCCTCATAACCCCCTCCTCATAACCCCCTACTCACCCCCTCCTCATAACCCCCTACTCACCCCCTCCTCATAACCCCCTACTCACCCCTTCCTCATTACCCCCTACTCACCCCTTCCTCATTACCCCCTACTCACCCCTTCCTCATAACCCCCTACTCACCCCCTCCTCATAACCCCCTCCTCACCCCTCCTCACAACACTCTACTCACCCCACCTCATCACTCCTCCTCACCCCTCTTCAACCCCTCCCCCCTGCACCCGCCCCTCCCATTCTGTAACAAGGACATTATCTGCCATCTCGCCCAGTGCATTAGCTTATGCGGGGAACGAGAGAAGTGGAGGAGAGGTGTGTCACAACCGTAGCCTGTAACCTACCTGCCCCCCCTCACCCCCCATCCTCTCCAGGGAACAGTAGTCAGATAGCACCCATTACTGTCAGCCTCGTCTGCTCATAATTGGCCCTGATAGGATCCCGTCAGCCCGGAGGGAGGGCCCACAGATTCAATTAAGAGCCCCGATTGGGCACCGTACATATTTAATGTGGGGGACTGAAAACAGTGTGACACAGCAGGGAGGCCTGAACTTCCTGTTAAGCAGCACTGAACAATGTAGGACAGAGTGAGTAGGTGACAAGATGGATGTCTGACACTCTCAGGTTTTCACTCATCAGTTATCAATGTTGGTTGATTTAGTGGAACTTCAGTTAGAGGAGCTTACCCGTGTGTGTTGTGTGTGTGCGTGTGTGTTTTTATGTGAGTGTGTGTGTGTGTCCCAGTTAATCCCAGCAGCTCAGAGAAAGTGACTGGATCCATCAGAGGCTTTCCTCCTCATCCGTCCGTCTTTCTGTCTCCACTCAGATTAACTATCACTGGGCCAGCAGTATGTATTTTACTGCTCACAACCACAATCCTGGATGGAGGGAGGGGGAGGGGGAGGGAGGGAGGGAGGGGGAGGGAGGGGGAGGGAGGGAGGGGGAGGGAGGGAGCGCTTACTGCTCAAGAGAAATTGAAACAAAGTAGTGGGGGGGTAGATAGAGAGGATGAAAGACTCTGTGTTGGCGTGTAACAAAGTTCTATCTGCAAAACGATGATTGTGAGATAATTGGCTTTACATTTCCCAACCGTTATTGGTTTAAATGGTGTCAGCAAGTTGTATGTTGTTTTCGTTTGAACTGAACAACATGACTGGAGCCTATGAACACAGCAGCACGGAGGTAGAGAACATCCAACAGAACGAGGTTTCGCGTCAACACTTCAATTTTGACAAAACAGACGATAGAACCTTCTAGTCCCAAGACCTCAATTAGCGTGTGAGAATACCGAAGCTTGACATTGTAACGACGTCCCCAGGGGAGTAAAAATAAAAATAATTGTTCTGCTAGATTTGCTGTGGGGACTGAGTCTACCGCCAAGATTCAGCTCTCAGAGAGCTCTTAGACAGGCAAATGTGGACTATAACATATTGTTTTATCTTTTGGATTTACTGGGTCTATCTTGCAGTGAATATCAATAGGGGCTGTGGTGTTGAGTAAGCAGACGTCCATTTGAGTAACAAACATTCTGCACTCTTTCTAATGGCCCTCAATCTATTGTGTCTGTGTGTCTCCCAATGTATCCTCAATGGCATTGTGTGTCTGTGTGTGTGTGTAGTCATTGGGCATTAGTGCATTTGTGTCTGTTCTGTAAATTGTGTATATTGGGTTTTGTGTGTTTGTAATGCAAACTATGTGCGCGTGTGTGTTTTTCCACACGGTTAACTCCAGGTGAACATGTCTGAAAGGTTTGGGGGATGGTATGGCTGGTGTGCAGGTTTTGGGGTGATGAGGCAGGTGTGAGGGTTTTGGGGTGATGATGAGTCAGCTGTGCGGGTTTTGGGGTGATGAGGCAGGTGTGAGGGTTTTGGGGTGATGAAGCAGATGTGCTGGTTTTGTGATGATGAGGCAGGTGTGTGGGTTTTGGGGTGATGATGAGGCAGGTGTGCAGGTTTTGGGGTGATGAGGCAGGTGTGAGTGTTTTGGGGTGATGATGAGGCAGGTGTGCAGGTTTTGGGGTGATGAGGCAGGTGTGTGGGTTTTGGGGTGATGATGAGGCAGGTGTGCAGGTTTTGTGATGATGAGGCAGGTGTGTGGGTTTTGGAGTGATGAGGCAGGTGTGAGGGTTTTGGGGTGATGAGGCAGGTGTGAGTGTTTTGTGATGATGAGGCAGGTGTGTGGGTTTTGGGGTGATGAGGCAGGTGTGAGGGTTTTGGAGTGATGAGGCAGGTGTGTGGGTTTTGGGGTGATGATGAGGCAGGTGTGAGTGTTTTGTGATGATGAGGCAGGTGTGTGGGTTTTGGGGTGATGAGGCAGGTGTGAGGGTTTTGGGGTGATGAGGCAGGTGTGAGGGTTTTGGGGTCATAGGGCAGGTGTGAGTGTTTAGAGGCGGACAGTGGTCAGAGTCAGCTTGTCCACCATGGTGCTCCCTGGATGAAAGCACTGATCTATTTGTCAGGAAGAAAGGCACGGAGGTTCGTTCCCGTCTTCTGTTTGTCCCATGAAGTGTGTTGAAGTGAGCAACCAGGCCGGTTTGGAGAAATTGTCATTCACCTGAAAATCCAACTGAACACAAAACCAAAAAAACGACAAAAACCAACAGCACCATCGACTTACCACCTCCTTCATCCATCCTTGCCCCCTTCTGAGGCAGTAAGGACAAGCAGTGTCTCCAGCCAGAACTCCATCTCTTTTAACAGTTATGATAGAACATGTATATTAGTTGTGCTTCAGATGTTTTTTTTAAATGCAATAAGGAAAAGAAAGGAACAAACATTAATGAGGAAAACAAAAATCAAAAAATTCACTACAGTCTTAAGAAAATGCTAATTTCAGGCATTTTCTGGTTTATCGGGGAAGAAACTGGGGAAAAATAGAGAATAGAGTCAAGAGTGGTCAGTTGGATCAGAACCCACACTACAGCCGTCAACGTAAACCAGAGGCAGAAATTGAAACTGCCGGGCCACCTTAGGCCACCAGTCCAATTTTCTAAACCCAGGTACCATTTTGTCACAGCCACAGCGATTTCTCTTTGAACTTCCTCTCCACTTTGGCAGTGCCGTTAATCACCGCAGCTATAAAGACCACAAAGTCCACCTTCTTTACATGCAAAATATCTGGGTCCAGCAGTGGAGGCCCGTCCACTTCAGATTCTTCAGCATCTTCGTCTGCCTTCTTCAAAAAGCAGCATCACCAGAATTACAACATTTAATATGCTGATGATTGAAGACGACATCTCATCCTCTCCCTCCTCCAGACACTGGACAAAAAGCTTAATTGTTCAAACACAGCATCAGGCTTTACGTGACACTTCAAACTGTTTTACTAGACAATTTGTTGACACATTTCCATCACTCGACAATGCTCGTCAACAAACCGCACTCCTGAAGATACAAGACCACATTCTCCTCACTAGATGTTTTATTCACAAATACTGTTCTCCAGGACGGTCGTCTGGTTTTCCGTGACGCAAACGCTATTCAAGCCAGAGATGCCTCCGATCTCCCATCCAGCCCCCGTCAGGACAGGAAAGTGAACATGGATGCAATAAATACCGTGGTTGTAGATGAGCATTTGGACTCAGGTGAGTGAGGTGAGCATGTGTCTAATATAGTGCTAATGCAGGTAGCTCTAAGACCATACTATAGGGATGTCCTGGTCTGGGAGGTGGTCCATCATGAATATTGATGCCTATATATGGAGTTCCTGTTCTAAGGACTGCAAACCCTCATAGTAAACTCTTCTTTCCGGTGAGGTGTGTCGTACATAGGTTGAGCTCTCGTTACAAAACAGTGCCACAAACTGAACATGTTGCTCCATGTGTCTGTGTGTATTTGAAGTGTCTGCGTACGGTGTAATGTGTGTGCTGTTGTATATCCATGATGGGAACATGTGCTAATGCCCTGATTGTCAGTCTATTAGCTTGTTGACACTTTGGGGTCAGTGT